>NW_027506431.1:0-79481 GCF_021521415.1 Bidens hawaiensis | reverse complement strand
ACAAAACCATAAACACATTGAGCTTGAAATAATAGTAAACACGAACTCAGAAATTACTCCCATCTGCATTATAGTTTTATACGTTATCTAAAACTACTACTAATACTATTGTTATTAGTATTAACTAAAGTTGTGCGCGCCAGGGCAGTTGGTAAAATTTTTCGTTGAAATCGAGTGTTGGTAAAACCCGAGCATTATGTCAGTGAGTCGATGCGAATTCGGTAGTATCATTTACGTTCGTTACGGTATAGACACCATTGGTAAAACTTCAGCATTTAACTCAAAAAACATATCCGTCAAATTAGCATAAAATTTTTCTAATACCAGTTTCCGAGTATGGAACCGGGTCCGGGTAGGTATAGAAACGAGTATTCTAAAATCGACTATTTGAATACCCTATTTCTAGGTATTGTAAAACCCTATATTCGTGTTTAGTCTGGGTATTTCCGGGTTTTCTTTTCAACTACCTTTTTGGTATAGATTGGGTTTAAGGGGCTGGACTCATTTGGGGGTATTTTTGTGGTATTTTTCAGGTATTTTTTTGGGTAATTTTCGGGTATATGAAATATCTGGTCTCAAACAAGGTTCCAGATATGGAACCGGTTCCGGTTTTCGGGTATTATCATTTACAAATCGGATCCGGTTCCAGGTATGGATTTTGGTACTGCAATGCATACCCTATCCGTACCCTACAGGTAGTGTTGTGTACGGGCTCGGGAAGTAAAAACCCGGGTTTTTTTTAGTCCGATTCCGCGTTCGGATTTTTCGTGCACCTCTAGTTAAAAGCTAGAATTACGGGCCGACCCAATATACAGACTGGATAAATCAATGGCTTGGATGGAGCCCAAAAATTATTGGGCTGCTATTCAGAGTAATGCTGGCTATCCTTTACTCACTTTAAAGTTGGAAACTTGGGCGGTGGGACTAATCTTCTAATAGTCTAATACCAGCTTATGGGCTTAAAAGTAATCATCAAAATTTTACTAAATAATAATATTATTTATTATAATATCATCCAAATCGTCCTAAACGTCCTTGGGGCAAGTCGGCAAGAAGTAAATTCGTCCGCGCCGTAATTACATGCAAAGCAAAATAATCACTCAACTTGTATTAAATTAAGTACGCACATAAAATTATGCCCATACATAATTATGCAACTTATAAAAATAATTACGTAACTCATTTAATGCTCTAGAAGGTTAAGATTTCTAATGAGTCTCCACAAATGAGTTGTCATTATCAATTACATATTCAGGGCCGTCCAAAATATTAATGATGGAAGCAAAATATTCATTATCAATTTCTAATGAGTCTCCACAAATGAGTTTTATAACACATTATGTCTTTCATAGTGTTCTATTGAAACTTCTTATCTTGACAAAGACAACACCTTCCAAAATATTAATGATGGAAAATTTAAGGGTCTCTCTAGAAGATCGATTAAATGGTTAATCTAACATTTTACTTTTAACTATATCTTAATTCAATAACAAAACATATATCTTAATTATTAACTTTAATGCCCTTTTGTAATTGATATGTCCATAACTCCCTTTGAAAGCATTTCAAAGGGCATGCATGAACATATAATGCTTTCAGAAAATTATCATTTATGTATACTACAGCATATATAAACATTGACAAACTTTATTTACTTTAGTAACTATAATTGTTTTATGGTTTCTAATGCGAACATTGCTTATACAAACGACGTTGAGGGATGAAGATTGAAAAAACTATGTTTGAATAGTAGAAAACTTAATATTATGCTAACATATCAAACGTTCGATCAGAAAAGGCTCTTATCATCAACTAATTTGAGACGCATTCAGGACCGTCTCTACGTTCTTGGGGCCCTAAAGCGAACTAAAACGTTGGAGTCTTTCTCAAAAACCAAATATAAACCTTCATCATTTACTCGGGCTTGGGATCAACAATAATAAACTAATAAATTTATGGTTGACTACTCGGTGAGTTATATGCCATAAAAACCTGGACGAGGGATCCATTAGTGGAAATGTGGCTTTCTTCTTTTCAATCTGGTGGCCGCACATATTAAGCGGCTTCATTTGTCATCGGATGACAAGAAAGAGACCTTACGGGAGGCGATCTCGACAAATTTGGATTTGTTTATTTCGGTTGGTGAGGCTTTAAAGATCTCGCGTAGGTGGATGTGTGGAGCGTGTATGGAGTCACATGCTCTCCGTCGGGGGTGCCATCATGATGACGGGTCGGTCTGGTACAAGTGTGTCACGGGAGATGTGGAGGAATATATAGTGGGGATTGCGAAGCCACATGTTGGGAGGGAAGTTGTCTCGGTGGGAAGCGTGGAGGTGGATGTAGCTCTCCTTGAGCGTGTCTTCACTCTTCCTATTACGACTGTTAAAAACATTCCTCATAGTTGTCGTATGGCTTTTTCCCAAGCCTTAGTGGGTGCTCTGGGTAAGGTGGCGGCTATGCCAGAGTCTGTTGAGGCGTGGGTGAAACTGTTGTTGTTACCACGTTGCACCTTACGAGTTTTCAGACCTTCTAATCGTCAGCAACGTAGGTCTGGCAATAGAAAGTCTGAGCAATGCCGAATTATTCAACGGTCGCTATCCGCTTGGGGTGACCGTGACGGTTTCTTTGAGCTCTTTATATCGCTTTTTAACCAACCCCTAGGAGATGCCTCGGGTGGTGATGCGTTTGTACCCGAGTCTGACAACGCCGGGTTTGGCGCCAATGTTAAACAATGTTTGCGAAAAGTTGCGGACGGGCATTTCACTGCTGCGGTCAAGGTATTATGCTCTTCAGGGGTTGCACCTTTCGGTAAGGATACTTTGAACGCTTTGTTGTCTAAGCATCCCATCATGGCACCTCCGATTATGCCTGCTTCCTTGCTTTTTGAGTCTCCCCTTGTCGTGGACGTTGATAGTGTGCTTGGGTGCATTAAGTCTTTCCCTAAAGGGACTTCGTGTGGGCGGGACGGTTTGCGAGCCCAACACATTTTAGATGCGTTGTGCGGAGAGGGGTCTCCGATTGCGGATGGTTTGCTCAAGGCTATCTCTGCGGTGGTTAATTTATTTTTGGGGGGGAAGGTGTCCTAAGGTGTTGGCAGAGTTTGTTGCGTCTGCCCCACTTACGCCGTTGCTTAAACCGGACAATGGGATTAGACCTATTGCAGTTGGGGCCATTTGGAGGCGGTTGGTCTCTAAGGTGGCTATGAGAGGTGTCGGGAAGGAGATGGCTAAATACCTCGGTGACTTTCAATTTGGGGTGGGAGTCCCCAGTGGGGCAGAGGCCGTGCTTCATAGCGCGAACAGGTTTCTAAATCAGTTTCATTCGGATGGGTCATTGGCTATGCTTACTGTTGATTTCTCCAATGCCTTCAACTTGGTAGATAGGATGACCCTTCTACATGAGGTTCGGAGTCGATGTCCTTCCATTTCTCTTTCGGTGGATTTTTTATATGGGCAGTCGGCTAGGTTATATGTGGGTGATACTTTCATTAAATCCACCACTGGGGTTCAACATGGGGACCCTCTTGGGCCTCTCCTTTTTGCCTTAGCTTTGCACCCACTTGTTCACCAAATCTGAGATCGGTGCAAGCTTCTCTTTCATGCTTGGTACTTGGATGATGGCACGATTATCGGGGATACTAGAGAGGTAGCCAAAGCATTAGATATTATCAGGTCTGAGGGGCCTCGTTTGGGTCTTGAATTAAACGTTAAGAAAACAGAGTTATTTTGGCCAACATGCAATGGGGTGAAGGCACAGGAGGGGTTGTTCCCTTGCGGGATTGGAAGGCCGGTGCTTGGCGTGAAACTCCTTGGTGGTGCTGTAAGCCAGGATGCGGGGTTTATCAGCAATTTGGCTATGAAAAGGGCATCTAGCGCTGTGGAACTGATGAGCTGTCTCCCAAGACTTCGGGATCCTCAATGCGAGCTTCTTTTGCTTCGCTCATGTATGGGAGTCGCCAAGCTTTTGTTCGGTTTGAGAACATGCCAACCTATGTATGTGGGGGAAGCTGTTTCTATATTTGACAATGGTCTTCGAAGGGCGATTCAGGACATCGTGGTTTGTGGAGGTCCGTTCTTTGGGGATCTCTGTAACACCCCGACCGAAGGCGGATTATACATCGGGGCGCCACATATTGCTTCATTACTCGCGACACTATTGGTGTCAATATTTATTAATACACATTTTATCGCGCACGCGCAGCGGGGAAAATAAAGAACATAAATCAAACATAAATCAATATATTATAAATTATAACATTCAAACAACATTAACTTGTCTTGATACATTTTAATTCTAGGTCCAAAAGTAAAAACGTCCTACGTGTCCACAAGCTCCAAAACAGCTACTGCAAACCTGAACATGTGTTAAAATAAACGTCAAACACTTGCGTGTTGGTGAGAAATCAAGTTTAAATACAATACATAGATAATCATAAAATCTGCGCGCAACATGTGTATGTCTGGTTTTCAACAAGGGTGTAATCTGATCGGGACCAACTCTAAGAGACAAGACTGCCAGTGCTCACAATTGAGCTCACAAACAAGACTAACTGTGCATGTGTATACAAAAGAGAAAATCATAAACGAATGTTCTCCCGTGTTCATCTAATGGTACCATGAAAACTGCGGAATAGACCGACAAGACGGTTAATGATCCTCACATACAAATAAACAGCCAAGTCTACGTCCTCAACACATGGGATACTGCGCGACTAAAGTTCATAAACAAGTTTAAGACTCTAAGTTTGATATGAACACATGAACATCCCAAAGCATTTAAAATAAAAAGGGATTAGATACGAGATAACTCACTTGATAAACGATGCGGTGTAAGATAAAGCAAGAATCAACTCTTAAACAAGCAAAGTTAACCTATAAATAAGATTATTGTTTTAACGATTGGTTTTAAGTCTTGATTATAAGTTAGCATAAATAATAAGTAAATTATTATATATAATATATATATATTACCGGAAAAGCAGGGCAGAACAGGGAGGAAGACGGAGGCAGAGAGGAAGACGGCAGAGAGAGCAAGGAGCAAGAGAACAGGAGAGATTAAGTGTTTGTGTGTGATGTGTTATGAAAATATTATTATTATTTATAGGAAAACCCTAGGAGACACAAACCCTAGAAAAAGGGGAAAAGATCTCAAAAAGTAAAAGAAAAGATATCAACGGTAAAAAGTTCTGAAAAGTAAAGATATCAAAAGATATGGCAGCTGCAGGGGGCAAGATAAAGCTGACAGGGAACAGTAAAAAGCATGGGCGGATCAGATAAAGGTACAGGTCAAGCATGGCAAAAGCAGATCTCAAAAGATTATGTCAGTCACTTTTTCTGTCAACCAATGGGGTTGGTACGCATGCTGCGCCGAAAGTAACTATTCAGACATTAGATGGGTTAGGTCAACAGCTCAGAAGATAAGACAACACAAAAGCAACGGCTAGATTCAACAGAAGAAAACTCAAAGGGTTCAGCGCGAGAAGGCTAAGTGCGTGAGCGCGAAGGCTGGCACAACAAACCTTAGCGCACTACGGGAAGAATCACAAATCCTTAGCGTGCTGCGTGAAGAACTAGAATTCTAAGCGCATCGCGGGAAGAACATACATTCTTAGCGCATTGCGGGAAGAACATGCATTCTTAGCGCATTGCGGGAAGAACATGCATTCTTAGCGCGCTGCGAGAAGAGTTCTCTTCACGCATCGCAGGGACAAGATGTCTTCACGCAGGCTTCCATGTAAGGAGTCTGGCGCGTGGAGCTGCAGACATCCTTAGGCGGGAAGAACCAAAGGACAAGCAAAGAGTTAAGAGGGAAACAAGGCGGAAAGAGAGAAGGAGAGGGAGGGGACGGCGGAAAGAAAGAGAGAGAGAGGCGGGAAGGAAAAGTATATTATTATTATTAAAAATAAAACATAAGTATAAATAAATATTAAATCATAAAAGAAAGAGATCGGGTCAGAGAAACGGGTACCTGGGTCGGGTCGGATCAGGGCAGATGTCACAGTCTCCAATGGAGGTTGGCATCACTTCCGATCCGTTATGGGGGGTTGGGTCTCTGTTCGGCCGAGGATGTATCTACATATGCTTTTGTGGCTTCGAGAGCACAGTCGTGGTGTTTGCAAGACCATATTCTTCGGGGTTGTGATATTTATGGGTTGGACTCTGATTATGGGTGTGCGATGGATCGTTTACGTACTTCACTTCCAGATTTTGATCTTAGCGGGTTCTCTAATAAGGACAACGCCCCCTCTAAAGCCCAACATGTTGTGGCGAGTGCCTTATTTAGTGGAATCGTCAAGAGTGTAGAAGTGAAGTTTGATCTATCCCCTCGCCAAAAGGCGGTGTTTGAATGCCTTCGGGCTCCTCGGTCTCAGGATTTTCTAACGGCCAACCCCATTGAAGAATTAGGCCAACGTATGTCGGGTTTGGAGTATCGGGCTATCCTTAAGTACCGGTTAATGATCCCTATGTTCCCGACGGATGAACCTTGCCCAATTTGTCGCAAGGTCTGTTTGGATTCTTTTGGTGACCATGCGGTGCATTGCAAAGAATTGCCTGGCTTTAAATACAAACATGATCTGGTTAGGGATGTTCTGTGTGATGTTCTTAAACGGGCAGGGATTTCTGCTAAAAAGGAGGCCCCTGTTAACTTTCTCACGGATCCTCTTGAATGGAGGTCTACTTTACGACCAGCTGATATTCTTGTGTTCGGGTGGGCAGTGGGGAAACACGCCTGTGTGGATCTTACAGGAGTGTCTCCTCTTGTTGGGCTCAGGGACCGTGGGTATGTTGTGGGTCAGGCTGCGTTGAAGGCTGAATCGGGCAAAGTTGTTAAACACGAGAAAGCTTGTTTAGATAATCAACATGTCTTTCTACCATTTGCCTTTGATACATTTGGTTTTCTGGCTCCAGAGGCTGTGAAATTTTTGAGTAGGGTTCAGCGCGTCGTACACGGAACCTCTTCAACTTCTAGGTCCCAAAGCTTCGTTTTTAGCAGGATTGGCTTTGCTATTCAAAAGGGGGTTGCGGCGCAGCTTGTTGTACGTTTGCCTGCCACTTTATTGTAATCGTTTTATAGTAAATTATATAAAACTTCGTTATGACAAAAAAAAAAAAATTAAAGGTTTAAATAAAAAAAAAAATACAAGTCCAACTGTCCAATTATGAAAGCCCATATTATATTAAACATGTTTTGGCTGGCCCCTAACAAGTTGGGGGCCCAAAGCCCTACCTTGTTTTAAATGGCCCACGGGCCGGCCGTGGACGCATTGCGTATGGCCAATATACAATTCAATATTATCCTTTACGTCCATGTTTCGTTCTTTTATTTTCTGGACATATAATAATTGCTTATTGTTATATCATCAACTAATTTGAGACGCATATATTGTCTTCTTTTCAGTTAAAAAGTGCACTCACTTAGTGCACTTTTTAATTGTAAAGAATGCACACCAGTCACCAAAGGACATCATGAGTTAATGGTGAGATGTGCCTTTTTGCCGTATTTGTTCATAAGATTCCGATGGTAATTTAGTGAAAGTTGTTAAAGTAGGGTGAAGGGAATCACATGGCCTGGTAATTAAGTTTTAAAACAACTAAAGGAAATAACATTTCACACCCTTAAAATATATTATCCTTTAGTTTGTTTTTGAGTTTATACAACCCTAAACTTAAACATTTCATACTAGGTATTAATTATAACCAATTAAGTTGAGTACATGAGTAATTTGTTATGCATGTTGGATTAGCCTATTTGTAGGTATTATGAACGGATCAAACAACTAAATATATTGGGAAAAGTTAACGTATAAATGAAATTACTTAACATGTTCATTGTGAGAATTATATAGATTAATTATATATACAAATAGAGTAATTATGTAATTACTTCATTACATAATGACTCTACTTGTATATATTATTATTATACTTGATTCTCATAATTAGCACGTTAATTTCATTTGTATTTGATCCGTGTTATATAAAAGGAAATGCACAATTTTTTTTTCCTGAGCATTCCGATCTAAATATTAACGAAACCTAAGTTGTTTTCAAAATAAAGTATGACAACATATATGTATTTTTATAAATATTATATCCCAAATATTTCCTAGATTCACTAATTTTTCGCAAATAGTTTCATCATTCTGATACTGTCTAATATTCAAGAATTAAAATGTTTAGAATAATTTATTTTGTTACTTCTATGTTGTATTTATTTTACATTATATCTACATATATATGGTTTATTATTTTTCAAGTGATTCCTACATTTTGTTATTTTAAAATAGTCACCTAAATCCAAATCTGGGATTAGGTTTTAGTGTCCTTATTTTATTTTGATTAACTATGATGAAGATATTTGTTTTATTATTTTGAATGTTTTAAAGGAATATTATTAATTTGGTTTAAAACAAAAGAATAACTAAAGAACAAAAGTAATATCATCATGCCAATTCAACAATATTCAGTCACTCATGAATTTTTCAAACCACTTTTGTTTATTTCACAAATATGGCACTAAAGGCTTTCAAAATAAAACGTATACCTGAAGGCTTGAAAGAGTAAAAAAGTATATATGTACAATAATGAGTATATTGAGAAAACTCAATACATATATAAGTAGTCAATATTGTGTATATACATGTCACAACAATGAATTTATACGCAAGTGTCTCGATCCAATCATGAGCCCCTTCTAATTAGTGTCATTTTCTTTTATATTTTACATCGAAGTTTACATCACACGTATTAAGAATGTTAAATAAATGAGTATGTAAAGTTTAGACATGAAAACCGCACTTTATAATTCACAAGACACTTTACAACCGAGAAGTGAGCAAACCATAACCAATAAAAACTAAACCTCTTTCTTGTTCAGTTATGTTAGGATGATATATCAAATTCATAAATCAGGTCGAAAATTGAAAACCAAACAAGTGTGTTGGACTGTACGCCCAAGACACATATACAGCATTGTTACAATCAATTTGCAAAGAATCTTTTTTAATTTTTTGTTAAAAGTAACTTTTTTAAACATTCTTTCATTAAAAAAAGTAGTAACATTGCTTAAAATAAAACTAAGTAGGCTTGTTCGGACGAGTTAATAGTAATGCGGTTCGGTTTATGGTACAAAACAAGTTGTGAACTCCCTTTTTGTTTATAATAATAATAATATAAATTCGTAACTAAGTAATAAATATTTAGAATAACTTTATATAAAGTTATTTAAAATCATAAGAATTGTTTAAATAAATCAAAGTTGGAACATCATGCTAGTATATGAGAAGAATGGAGAAAGAGATTAAAGATCACACGTGCATGGGCAGATCCTTGTGTCTTGGAGTGACACATATATAGCCAAAGTAAAAGAGAAAGTTCATTTGTGTCCTTCTAAACTTTGTTCTACCTTTAAAATATATAAAAAAAATTTATGTAATATCATCATATAAGCAAGCTATTGTAGTGATGATGTCAAATCCACATCTTCTTTGCAATATATAGTTTTTTCACGGATATTTAGTCCCAACTACACCAAAACAACACAAAGCCCTACTTCCAATATAAGATGTTCTTCGGATTTTGTTTGCCCAAACGCAGTCTAAAACACGTTTTATGTCACATCTATAACTGAAACAAGCCTCTAACGAAGTCAATCCTCTAACAAAGACAAGCCTCTAACGTTGAGATTGGGGGCAACCGGGATCCTATTTTGCATCAATCTTCATATGAAACAATCGATTGTTATACGAGTCAACTTTCCCAAAATCTCATATGCCATGTTCCATTTCAAGCCTTGAACCGAAAACTTAACTTACCAGGTTTGAAAAAACTCATACACTTTCAAATTTCCATTGTAAAAATCATATGAAAAAAAACTAATGATATCAAACTATTCAAAAACTTTAAAAAAGCATGGTTTATAATCTTACCTAATTTAGATGAGAGAAACATGCCAAATATAGAAAGAATGATACAAAGATGAATAAGGGATTCTTTGTTTACTGAAGTTATGAAACACAAAACTAGAAACTAAAGTGACCAATGAAACACAACTTTGTTTTTATAAAGCTTTATAAATCATGTCTATGTTCTTCTAGCTTTATATATAATTAGTGCCTCACAACATTCATTATTACACAAACTTCATAACCTTTATTTATAAACTACTTCACCTTGATTCAATTGTTACTGCCTCACAACATTAATCTTCCATTTGTTTCTGTTACAACCATTTCAAAAGCTAAGGTAAGATTCTAACTACATTTTATAGGTTTCATCATCATCATCATCATCATCATCATATATATATATATATATAAAAGAGAAAAAGAAGTAAAGATGTGTACTTGTGTAAAGCTTTGAAATGGTTAGAATTTGAACCCCTCTTCTGTCCTAGTTCGACTACTGACAAAAGCCGACAAGAACATGCAAGAAATCATTGGCGTTTGCCGGTGTCGGAGTGAAAGAAAGAAGAGGAAACGTTGAAGGCTTATAAGTAGAGTTTGAGTCTTGCTTTTGAAAATGGAAGACGTAGAAATGATTTTATGGTTTTGAAGGTTGAAAATGTGTGAACCTACACACAAAAGATGGGCTGTTGATCTGCATAAAAAAATAGTGTTATCTAATGCCCAAAAATCCAAATCATCCCCATAAACTTTTTGTTAAAAAAATACAAACATGTTTGAGTTGGTTAACTAGGCCTTAATTCAATGCTCGTACATGTTTAAGTTATACACTTTCATATATATTAATTTAACTTTAAAAAATAAAGTGCAGACATAATTTTAGTTTAATTAGAAAAATAAATTCCTGAATATGTTTTTATCATATTTTTCCAGCAAAAATGTACATCCATAATCCCATATATGTTTTAAGTTATACATATATACATGCATACTTTATCTTGTAATATTAACACTGCCATTTAACAAATTATCTCATCTAGGTTGGGGAACAACGATTTCTGTTCGAGTATTATAACTTGGCTGCTATTGAAGATGTCAAGCTTTTTGCTAACCATCTGCGTGTGCATATTTATTTCTTCGATCTCCGCACTAGAGCCAGAACGAAAGGTTCGTTGATCCCTCACCTATAAATTGTTAATTGATTTTTCGCCACCTTAAACAAAACACGTGTCTTTTCTAAACCTATCTTTGCTTATGATCAGGCCATAATAACATAAAACATCTCATTTTATATTCAGTTCTTACTTATTCGATTTCGTGGATAAAAGTATGGAGATTGAAAATGTAATGTTAGTTAAACCGAGTGGATAAAAATCCGCTTCTTGTCATTTAACTGTAGTTTTCTCCTTTTCTAGCTATTGCTAGTTCGTTATTTATAAAAGCCGTTCGAAAAGAAAAACATAAACACTATAAAATTAGCTAAACTCAGAATGTGCATTTTATGTTCCATCAACATGTACTTTGTAGGTATTGCTTATGTTTTCTTTCATCTTTAGTTCTTATGGATGTTTGTTTTTACAGCTTTATATTGCTTATATGGGATATCTCCCAGAAGGCGAATACTTGCCTTCACTTCATCACTCACAAGTTATCGAACAAGTTGTTCATTCCAGGTATATATCTTATCCAGAAGTTAACTTTTTAAATTTAAATTAAACTATATACTTACTTTTTTATGTTAAACATAAACAGCTTCGCAAGCAAATCATTAATCCGAAGCTATGGAAGAAGCTTCAACGGGTTTGCTGCTTATCTTTCTAAAGATGAAAAACTTAAATTATCAAGTAAGTTTATTCTTTATAGTCTAGAGTATTATTTAGGAATCTGTGTATTCACAGAGTACTTAATCAGTTAATCTTTTATTATATGCATTCTTTGATATCAAGTTTTGCATTATGTATGCATCAACATTAATACTAATGAATATTGGTGTTGTCTCAGCTTTTCCTTCTCGGAAGTCGCGGCCACAAACAACAAGGTCTTGGGACTTCATGGGAATAGATAGAAGCATTGAACGACGCCATGTTGTCTAGAGTGACACTATTATTGGTGTCATTGATAGCGGAATATGGCCGGAGTCAGCGAGCTTTACTGATGAAGGCTATGGTCCTATTCCTGCAAAATGGAAAGGAACATGTGATGGTGGTGAAGATTTTGTATGCAACAGGTATATTTGTTCAAGGTTTAATAATTAACTTAATTGGTAAGGTGGTGCAACTTTTGAAATCTAGACTTTTGCAATAACTAGCTAGGCATGTAAACGGACAAATATTTCGGACACGAATATTTGAACAAGAACACAAATATTTAACGAGGGCGTGTTCGTGTTTGTTCATTTAACTTTAAATGAACAGGAACACTTAATCGGACAAATATTTGTGTTCATATTCGTTGTTTAAAAAATGAACATGTATGTGTTCGTTTATGTTCGTTTGTTTAAAATTTCACCAACACAAACAATGAAACAAACAAATATAAAACCATCAAGAAGATGACTCATCTGGATAGTATTTAATTATTTTCTATTGATTTGTAAACGAACATAAATAAATGAAAGTTCACAAACATAAAAGAACAAAGAAACATATATGTTCATGTTCGTTTAGTTATCTTGTATCTCGAAAACAGAAAGCTTTATTACAGTTTTAAATTTAAATGTTTACTATGTGATATGTAGAAAAATAATTGGCGCCCGGACGTTCAGCATTGAAAGTACGAAGCCTTCTGCTAGAGACACGGTGGGGCATGGGACACATGTCGCATCTATCATAGCCGGTAACCAAGTGAGGCACGCAAGTTATTATGGTTTAGCACCTGGAATCGCAAGGGGTGGAGTTCCCTCAGCGAGATTGGCAATTTATAAAATATGCAATCCAAGTTGTTCCAATATTGATACTTTGAGTGCGTTTAATCAAGCCATTGCCGATGGGGTTGATTTAATATCGATTTCATTAAACTCTCGATATCCAAAAGAACTTGCTTATGATCCAGTTGCAATAGGAGCGTTTCATGCGATTGAGAAGGGCATATTGACGGTACAATCTGCAGGGAATTCAGGCCCTCGTCTATCTTCTATGAAATCTTATGCTCCGTGGATCTTAAGTGTTGGCGCGAGTGAAACTGATAGGAAAATAGTCGACAGGCTCCTTCTCGGAAAGCATACAATTCTGATGGTGAGTAGCTATTATAACTTGTACTTTATGACTAGCTAGCTTGTTTTGGTTTGTAACTTGGGTTGCTAATCGACGTATATGATTAAACCGAATCAATGTAGGGTAACGGTATTAATGCATTCCCATCAAGTGCTTCAACATTGCCTCTTGTTTATGGGCAAGAGCTGACAAGTAATTGCTCGGAAATTGATGCAAGGTAGATAAATTTTCTTTCAAGTTATGTGATCTTCTGAGCATATTTTTCTTCTTCATATATTCAAGTTATCTTAATCTAACTATGAACGACTAATCGACTATCATATATTTTCTGGTTTGTAGGAACTGTCTTAGCCAATGCTTAGAGAGTAGCTTGGTCACCAAAAAAGTTGTTATTTGTGATATAGTGCCTGTCTTTATCTTTGAGGAAGCTAATACATCTAAAGCCACCAGTTATATCTACCCAGATTCTGATCATTATTCTCAGGTCACGGCATGTCCGGCTATTGGTCTAAGCGAAAATGATCTTAACTTGGTTAAGATATTCAAAAACTCTACCAGGTAGCAACTTCTTTCTCTACTTCACTACAATATTAATTAATTTATAATTATTTTGGCACCTAATTATTTTCCTCAATTGATGGACAGAGATCCTCGGGCCCGAATTTTCAAAAGTGAGCCTATATACAATCCAAATGCTCTGTTTGTTCCTCACTTTTCTTCCAGAGGCCCTAGCAGATTTATGCCTGAAATTATAAAGGTACGTACATACTTTTTACAATATATACAGGCGTGCACGCATGTATCTACTTAATTCCGTGATAAATATATTAGGGGTGTTCACGGTCCGATTTTGACGGTTTTTAGGTTAAACCGTGAACCGAACCCTTAGTAACGGTTTTTTATATTGAAAACCAAAACCGAACCATTCAAATTTAAAATCAAATCAAACCAAACCTTACTAAGAGTTAGGTTCTGGTTTGGTTTGATGGTGTGAGATTCATTAAACAAGATAAAGAAGAATTGGATTGGTCGAATTGAGTACCGTATTTGCAACATAAATAAATTTTGAAGAAATGGTGATAATAATTTATTAATAATTAAAAATACCGGTATATTAGCGCATACACCATATAAAAAGCTGTTACACAATTGAATCGAACAAGAAACGAACAACACTTATTATTACTAGAATTGATAATCAAGAAAAAGAAACGTAACCCTAACTGTGTGTTCTTCCCCCTTTTTATACACAACGGCTATAAACGAACTAATAACAAACATATTTCAGACTTGTCACATTTGATCCCTGAGCTTTTAGTGACGTGACAACCAAACCTTTAAGCCTCTGTACTTTTGTTTAAAGAAAGTAATTCAAATACCCCCAAACCTTTAACAACAGCAAACTCTGATCATTATATAATATTTGATGAAAAACGAATGCATTGTAAGTTCGTAACTATGAAAAAATAAATAAATTTTAGTCGATGAGGATCAAGGAGTTTTTACACACCGCCACATTTTTGTTACAATAGCAAGATTCATTTTGAGAAACGAAATGGTAAAATTAAGTTACAAACTTTGTCATCCTATATATCCACATATAAGTTATAACTTCATAGACAAAATAGTAATAAAGTAAAGTCACGGTCCAGTTTGGTTTTATAAGGTCAGTTTTTGGTATAAATCGTAAACCAAACCGTTTGTTACGGTTTGAAAATTTTGAAACGACTGATCACCTTAAAGTTGATAAAGCAAACCAACCACGAAACCAAACCGACGACCGGTTTGGCTGGTTTCAAACCAAAGTGTGAACACCCCTAGAATATAATTTGTTGTATGTATATGTAATGTTTCTTTTTAGAATTTAATAAAATATTTTATGCTCTTATAGCCCGATGTAGTAGCCCCGGGCGTGGAAATTCTAGCATCTTTTCCACCAATAGGCTCACCATCTGGATCGGACACGGACAAGAAATCTGTTATGTTTAATATCCTATCCGGGACGTCCATGGCTTGCCCCCATGTTGTGGCTGCAGCAGCATTTGTAAAGTCTTTCCACCCTGACTGGTCTCCTTCTGCAATCAAATCAGCTTAATGACCACAAGTACGTAAAATAAATCTTAAACTTTTCTGACGTTAATTTATAACAAGTGAAATCACGGTAACTAATAATTAAAACACAACTAGTGTAGGGATGTCACTTTAACAAGTGAAGGGACTTATATTATGTGTTTGGTATTTGAGTCAGAGCATGTTTGCATATCCATTCGAAGCATCATGGCCGTTAATTTGTGTATAAGCTTACTAATCTCATCATCATCATTAGGGTTGTCACTTTTTATCGAAACCCAACCCAAGAAAACCCAAACCCGAACTAACCCAACCCGAAAAACCCGAACCCGAGAAAAGACTAACATGTACCCGAACCGAAGTAATTCAGGTTGGTTCTTGTGTCTAAATTTTGGGTTTTGGGTCAACCCGAATAAACCTTTTAGTTTTGAAACCAAATATATTTTTAGCCGCTAAGGTTATCAGAATTTGTCATGTATCGACCTTTTCCATTCCACATATTATGGATAGATTGTTTATTGTTTATTAATTAATGTATTCAGTTATGACTAAAAGCAACCATAATCGAACACCCTAATCATAGTAGATTGAAAATGATTATGTTGGTTTTGTTTGTTGTGGCCGGATTTTGTTAAATTAAACTCGTTTTGGGATTGTTTTATTGGATTATTTTTGTTTTGTTATTGGTTTATTTACATTAGGAGTGAATAAGCGTATGTTAACTTTAATTTTAGTGTTGTATTTTTTTTTAATATTTCCTTGTTTTCTAAGATTCGATTAACATAACCCGAAAAAACATCTCGAAAAAAACATTGAGAGATGTGGGTTGGGTTTCGTCTCGTGTCTAGATTTAAAACTTTGAAACCCGAAAAACCAACCCGAAGAATACCCCTAATCATCATCCATTTGCATGGTATCAAATTATTTATAAGAAAAGGACTATCAAGCACTCACATTTAAAATTTAGAATAGAAAGAATCTTATTTTTATGAACATGCTTGTTTCTTTTTGCTATATGACTATATGAGTGACTAAACAAATGATATATATATTTTTTTAAACGTGTACAGCTTGGGAAATGAATGCTTCTCTAAACCCAGAAGCCGAATATGCGTATGGGTCCGGACACATTAATCCTATAAATGCCACAGATCCTGGTCTGGCATATGAAGTTTCTTTCGAAGACTATTTGAAGATCTGGTGTTATCTATCTCAAACCTTGGGAAGTGTTAATGCTAGTTGCGATGAGAAGTTGTCTATTAAAGATATGAATTACCCTTCGATGGTCGCTCAAGTAAAAGTGGGAGTTCCATTTACGGTGTCTTTTCCTAGAACGGTGACGAATGTTGGTCGGCCCAATTCTAGGTATGTTGCATCTATAAGAGGAGACCCTTCAAACTTGAATTTTAGTGTGAAGCCCGACACTCTGCAGTTCGCAGCAACGAGCAAAAAGATGAAGTTTACGTTGGTTGTTAGGGGGGGCCATATGAAACCCCAAACTAAAATACGTGTGGCACTTGTATGGACCGATGGCTTTCACAGAGTTCGTAGTCCCATAGTAATATTCACTTCTGATGGGGAAATACCAACAACACCGTCAAGTCCGCCTGACAAAGAAATAGCACTGACACCATCAAGTCCCGTCGTGAATGACACAATGTCCAATGCACAAAGAACATCACCAAAGTCAAGGCTTCGTTACATAGCATTTATGTTAATCCTTTTGTTAATGATTTATATGTATTAAGACAATCACAGTTCATAGGCAGGTGAATTTTGGTCATTTCAGAGTAACTAAAAAAGCTAGTTTGTAGCAAAGTCAATGGGAAAGTCAAAGTCAAACAATTTATCAAAGTCAATGAATGGATAATGAAGAATCTTGGTCAATTGATATTCAGGGGCACTTTTGGCATTTTGAAATATGTGAATTGTTTAAAGGGTTGTGCTTCAAGTCAAAGTCAACTGCATCATAGTCAACATAAAAACCAAAGTCAAAATTTTAGTCAAACATATGGTTACTGTGTATATTTAAAAAGTCAATGGGGCTACATGTGGAATTTAGGTGTTTGTCATTCTAGTGGGACAACAAGGAGATAAAGTCAAAAGTCTACCTTTTTGGTCATTACTTTATCAAGTTTAGCATTAATCCTGCTATAGTGCTATGCCTTTTAGTAATGCCAACACTATAATGGTTGAAAATCTGAAAGATTATGAAAGATTTTGGTTAGGATTAATTGCTGGCGATTAAATTTTTTTGGCTAGACATTATTTTGATTTTCTATATTTTAGGAAGTGTTTAGGAGCCAAGCCCCATTTTAGGTTTGTATATTGTAGTACGGCTAGTACTCCTCTTGGTTTTGTTGTTTCTTTTAGGACGTATGTCTGTCTAGCTTGGGAAAATAGGCTAGTAGCCTTGCTTTTCCCATCTTTCTTTTAATAAATTGTTTGCCAGGCTTTGGCCTTTTTCCAAAAATAATTAAATAGAAAAAAAGACAGTATTGTCATGACATGTAAAATAGTTATATTAGTCGCATTCATGTTTGATATATGTGCTAAGGGCGTCGTTTGTAACCTGTTAATCATGTTAAGACCTGAATTGACAACCCTTCAGCTCATTCCCACCTTAAACATACACATACGTGTATAATCAAACAAAACAACAACCAAATAATACATTCTAATAAATTATTGATGTAAAAATATCTTTTATTTAAGAAGAAAACACAAATTAACTCTCTTCTATATGCCACAATGCATAATAGCACCTGCAATAGCGTCACATTGCAATACAAAGGAATCTAAACAACCTTTGCCATGACTATTTACATAGTCATGTAAGATTTTACAACAACCTTTGTCGGACGGTGGAATTTCAACACAACACACCTCAACATCCCCAAAATTGCAACTTGTTATGAATGTCAACATTGACATGGTAACAACTAAAACAAAAAGAAACTTCATTATAATGACGGAAGAGAACAATATTCAAAAACAGAAAAGAATACGAAGGATTGTTTAGTATTTATAGATATTATTAAAATTAACTAATAATTATTGGGCATTTAAGAATGATTGCTTAGTAATTAATAATATTATTATACTTAACAAACAATTAATGGGCATTTAAGGCCGATTAATGCCTAGGTGATAGTATATTCTCGTATACTTTTAATCAAGTACAAATTAAATTAACTTGCTAACTGTCAAGTAGTGTAATTATATATACAACATAGTGCAATTATAGTATAATGTAATTATAACATAGTGAAATTACACTACGATGTAAGTACATAATTACATTACTTGTAAATATAATTACACCATTTAATTCTCACGGTTATATATTAATTTAATTTGAATGTTTACTTTGCCCTATTGTATATCTATATCTATCTATAATATATATAAACGAAAACATAAAAATCCTATGTGTCGCGATGTGGTCGCTCCCCCTTTTTTTGAGTCACCAGATTTGCTTGATTTGTAAATGGAGGTTTCTCATGCATTTGACCCGAATTCATAGGTATGGGCCTTACCAAACCTAGATATCCCTTAAACGGGTTATAACATCTCATTAAATTAAAAATTATTTTCACCAAATTATTGATGTAAAAATCCTATAAAATAGGATATACCAAAGTTAATATCTTATTTATTTTAAAAAAGATATATATATTATTTAAATTAAAAAAAACAATTTTATTGTAAAAAAAATAAACGGGTTTTGGGTCTCATCAAACCATAAGTATATTATTAACTTTTATAAATATTACTTATAATTAAAAAATCAATTTTGTAGTAAAAGAAATAAACGGGTCTTGGGTCTCATCAAAACCATATAGCTTTTAAATCGCGTTATAACATCTAATTTATTAGTGAAACAATTTATTACCAAACCATAAGTATATTATTAACTTTTATATAATAATAAAATATAAATCAAAAAATAAATAAATATTAGAACAAATAATATAAAACAAACCCGTAATACGGGGATAAAAACTAGTAACTTATAAATATGTATTTAATGTAGGTTGATTACTTTACATGTATATTGTATAGTTTGTTAGGAATCAGGAATTCTATATTTTTATGTATCATTTTGGTTAATGAAATATCATTTGAGTTTTATCAAATTAATAAGAGTCAAGAATCAAGATAATTACTATTTTTTATAATTATTTAAAAGCATCATTACCCACTTTAAGGCATTCTTTAAAATCTAGCTTATGATTACAATTTTTTTAGAACGGTACTTTTTTTGTGTGTTAGGTTATCGCACTCTCAAATTTGGAGAGCCCCGTTGCCCAACTCTACAATTAACAGTTATAACGTAATTTGTATATTACGATTTATAATACAATTATATAAGTTTCAAAATATCGATGTGTTACAAGATGATGTATAATACAATGTAGTATAATGTAAAATAAATAACACTATATACCACAACACAACAACATTCATAACGCAATATAACATAATGTGATAAACATAACAACGTGGTACATAATATATGTTACTAAAGCATATATATGTATTTTAATATATTATCATAATATAATTGAAAATAAAGTTAAATAATCTATAGTAAAAAGCTACAGTTTCCAACTATCAGCTAGCAGCTTACATCTACAGCTACCAGCTAATTTTGCCAAACATACCCTAAGTTACAGTTAGATCGGGTGTTATGGGTTGTTTGGGAGCGTAAACTTTAATTAGCCAACTCAACTTGATAACGGTCGCGCACACTGCTCTGGCTAAATGAACTGGGTGTTTTTGGCGGGGCATCACCCCGGTTAACGTTGAAAAGTGGGGCCCAGTTTTAAAAAAATAACCCTTGGCGTTATCCGATTTCAGACCAATTAATCTTATTGGGGCCATTCTAAAGTTATATACAAAGTTCCGGCTAATAGACTTAGTCGGGTGATTAATAAAGTTGTATCGGATTCCCAATTGGCTTTTCTAAAGGGGAGAACCATTCTTGATGGGCCGTTAATGGTAAACGAGATCATATTGTGGTTTAAAAAGGAGAAGAAGACGGGTTTGTTGTTGAAAATCGATTTTGAAAAAGCTTATGACCACATTAACTGGAATTTCCTTGATTCGGTTATGGCTCTAATGCACTTCCCGGAAAAATGGAGAAATTGGGTTGTGGGTTTTGTATCGTCGGCTAGATCTTTTGTCCTTGTTAACGGGTCTCTAACTTTTGAATTCAGTTGCTCTAGAGGTATTTCGCAAGGTGATCTAGTTTCGCTCTTTCTTTTTATTTTGGGGATGGAGGCCTTGTTGGTTTTGATGAAAAATGACTCAAATTTAATTTACACAAATCTTTTCTGTATGAAGTTTGAGTATGTAAAACTCTATCTTTTATTTAAGAGAGAAAACATGAACTCTCTTCTAAGGAATGCTACAATGGTCAATAACCGGACCAAAAAGGGGACAAAACATTCCAAAGTAATCGAAACAAGTTCTGCCATGTTTCTTTACATATTCACGCAAGGTTTACATATTCACGCAAGGCCGGGTCAACCACTTTGGTGGCCTAAAACAATGTTTAAGAACGAGACCTTATTGTAAAAAGATATCTTGCTTTCACCTCAAATAAATCAAGATGTTGTCATCAATTTTTGCAAATACGTAAGAACACACTTCGCAGACCTAATTCATTTTAAATGCCACTAAAATCATACACAGTAATCCAAATCCCAAATGTATAATTATTAATTTTGTTTTGAAAATTGGAAGCCTTAGAAAGTGGGGTCTTAAAAGCACTAGCTTCATTTCGTTGTCCCTAGAGACGGCCTTGTATTCACATAAGGTTTGACAACAATTGTTAGGGTGATTAGTGATTACAGTGCAAGTAATACTGGTACTTCTTAGAATGTCAACACTGAAATGGTACGTAATAACTAATCAAAGAGAAACTTAATTATTTTGTTGTAGGAAGCGAACAATATTCAAGAAGAGAATACGAATGAGTGAAATTCTCATAATTTGAACAAAAATATCATCATTAGGCAACAGGTAGTCGGGTAGTTCAACCAAATGTATAAGGGAATCATACCTACAGGCTCATATCAATACACATTTTCAATAACATTACTTTCTTGTAGAACTGTTGTATGCAAGTCACCCCATTCACTATTTTCCTAGATTACAAAGAGTACATGTTCCTTCTATAAAACCCTTAAAGAGGTAATAAATACAAAAATGGAATTTACTTTTTGTATGAAATAATATGGTGTACCTTAATGTGTGTTTGGATGTGAGTATCACTATCACCATTTGATATGTCCAATGTTGATGAGCCTTTCTGTCCCAGCTGCAAAAAATGTCTATCATAGGAGCGAACATTTTCAGAGCCATAAAGATATATATATATATATATATATATGTTGAAACATGGGATATCAGTTAAGGAAAACAGATCTCTAGCTGTGCGGACACTACTAGAAAACAGATAGTATTGTGACGCCAAATTGTGTCAGAAAAGCGTCACAAACTAGTGATTACGACGCAATGTGCATATCGAAAAAACCCTCGTCGGATATTCCTTTGTGACACAATTCCGACGCAAATTATGACACAATTCTTGCGTTCTTTTTGTCGAAATTTTTCGACACTTTTCATACACTTATTAGCGATTATTAACATATTTTAATAATTATAATTTCGTATAATTATAATAATACAATATATAATTTGTCTACGCATATATAAATTGTTTTTCAACGCAATCCCGACACATTTGAACTGTTTTCCAACGCATTTCCAACACATATATGAATTAATGTAATGAATTGGTAAACCTTTTCTAATATGCCAACATAATACTTACTATCTCAGATTTAAGACAAGATTGGTTGTCATTGCTAAGAGCATGAAGTCAATATGAAATTTCATTTTTAGTGTCATATATGTACACAATGCAGGAAGCGTGGCCTCTCGTTAGGTGACTGACGGAGAGACCCAAGCCAGTGGTGAACCTGGCCCATGATCTTGAACATGTGTGAACAATACGACAGCTGACAACGGACGAATAAGTTAGATCGATGAGCTGCCTGAGTTGATGATTCACAATGACAATTTTCGGCCGACATATTAGAAGCGAAATGTTGTCTTTTACATTGTCAAGTGTTAGTTTTTTAGGAAAACCCTAATTGTAGAGGACACAAAAAAAAAAAAAAAGGAACATAAATGCAAATAGGAAAAAAAAGAGTACAAAAGTTAACTTCAATTCCAACCAAAGTAACACACTAAAATAAGCTTTATCCTATATATCAGCTAAAAGAAACTAAAATTTGATTGCCAATAAGATAACATAGCAACACTAAAACCTAAGGCGGTAGACACAAAAGCAAAGAAAGAAAGAAATGGAGTCATACATACCTTAAACAACAATCACAAAATAAAAGATATGTCATAAATTAAGAAATCACTTATACAGCCATAACCACTAAACAAAATATATTCACTGAAAAAGAAAAAATAATAAAAGAAAATGTAGTGCCAAAATTGTGACTTGCGATATCAATATGGCGAAACTTGTTAAATATATTTGGTCAAGGAAATAACTAAAGCCGACTTAGTTTCCGGATCCGAGACGAGAGCTTCTACACTCGTTTAACTTTAACGGGAAAGCTTCTAGAATGTTGTTAGGCTATAAATATGTTGTTTATTGTCTTTGTGTGTGTGTGTGTGTTTATAAGATGTAAATCACCACCCAAGGGGAGCTCACCTTGGGTGGGCCGGTTCTTGTTTAATATATCCAATCTTTTAACCGACAACGAGATCGTTCATATCTTATCTTTATGTTTTATTTATGTTCGGTCGTTTGATTTACCGCACCCGTCTCGAAAACCTTGTCAAGTGCAAAATCCGTTCGAGTGGTCGGTTTGGGACCTACAATTGGTATTAGAGCGGGTCGAATCTTATGATTCAACTTTGCTCTTGATATTTGGATTCTATTTTCGCTATTCCCTGAACCAAGACGCTATTGCATACCTTTTATTTATTTTTTTTACCTTTCTTTCCTTTTATAGCACGGCGCGACATTTCTAGCCTAAATGAATATTTTGTGTGGTAACACGTTAATGATTGATGATGTTGAAGGTGGTGGATTCGTTAATGAAAATCAAAGCCCCTAAAATTTATGAAAATATTCTATGTGTTCTAACACTAGAGGTGGGCAAATAACTCGGTTGCAGACACGGCCCGGAACCGATCTTACCCGACCCTTGAATATGAACTAGGCTTCGGTTTCTCAGAGAAACTGTACCCGGATTTGGAACAAACTCGGACCCGACTCGGCCAAAACCTGATAAAAGCCCGCCAAAGCTACTAAAAAGCCCAACAATACCCAGAACTGAGAACTCATAACCAGTTCCTATCTGGTTCTGGCATTGAAAAAACACGGTTTGCCCATCTCTAATACATGAGTCTTCTCACAACAAATAATGAAGGCCCACATGAATTCGTTAATAAAAATCAAAACCCACAAAACAACCCAAATAATGGGCCTTGCAACTCCAGTATAATAAAGATGGCCCACATGAATAAAAATAATGGGTCTCTATTTGAGTCCATCAGGAGCAAGACTTTGCTGGTTAACATGGGCTTTAAAAAAGGAGTATCACCACACTTGAAATCCAGTTTCGGTCCAATCCAATGAACGATAATAAGCATGCTTTTTATTTCTCTATGACTTTTGGTTTAGTAAAGTTTGGTTTTGATTCTTATTGATGAATGGTAGTAGTACATGCTTTTCATTAGTTTTTAATCACTAATTATCGTGGATAATATATGTTCTCAAGTATCTAGAGTTTGTCTTTGTATATTATAGGGATGATCCGAAGGTTCGAAATGTATCGTCAAATATTCAATATGATTCCACAATGTCTATTTTCGTTCAAGTAAGAGAGTTTAGCCAATTGAAATGATCTTCTGATCAATTCAGAGATCATTTTGATTCCATTGGTAATGAGGATTCGGAATATCACACATTGCTCGATCAAAGAAAGATTCAACAACTACAAGAAAGATCGCTTTTTTTGGGATCCTTCCTTTCTCAAACAGAAGGAACATAGATAGAATCAAACCGATTCCCGAAATGCCTTTCTGGATATTCCTCAATGTCCCGGCTAGTCACGGAATGTGAGAAGTAATCTTTTTTTATTTAACCAATTGCACAAGTTTCAAGACCCTAACAAGTATTGTGTCGGAAAATACTTTAGATTTTGTTTTTTCTTATAATTCAATACAGACAATTAATCTCTCACTCTATGTTTTTTTATTAGTAAGTATAAAATACTTGTGTTAAAAATGTAAAAAAAATCAACCTGCTTTTTCTTCAAATAATAAATAAATGAGTAAATGACACATTCATACTTCCCCAGTTGCTTTTTTAACTTGAGTAGTTAACCATGAGTTTGTTTTTTAAGGATGTGATGAGTCGATGACCAGGTGAATTTGGTGTGGGCCTTCAATCAGTCACATGAGGTGGGCCCGATCACAAGTTAAAAAAAAGTTATTGTTGTCAAGAATCTTTGTTTGATTCCAGTAATAAGTATATATACGTGTGTGTATGCATAAGGCTATGAGGGGACCCGTCACAAACATAATAAGTCATTTGTTTGAGAAAGAAAAGTAAATAGGGGTGTTATAGTTAGGATGGTCGTTGTGGAGGGTGGGGAGGCGTTATTGGCCATTTCACCCCGGCAAGCCACAAAACGCTCTGGGTCCATGCTCTTCCTTCCCCTCTGGCGCTATCACAATAACGCCCATGAGGGCTCAAAAGTTGAGGTATTTCATTAACAACCAATCACATTTTAAAAAAATTTGGATAAACCTAGTTAATCCACAACGCATTTGTTAAAATGTCATATGTGAATTTGTTAAACTTATTGTTTTAATGACAGTGACATGATATTGATATGGCACTATAAATTTGCTAGTTAAATCATAAAACACAGCCTTATCTCAATTAAGAAAAATTACTTCACACCTCTTTTCTAATATGTTTTCGTATTCCTTTTTTAAAATCATTAACTTTAAAACAACTTTTATATAAAAAGGTTTTATAAACATTTTTTATATTAAAAAGAAATTATAACGTATCTAAGATCAAGAAAACAAAATATATTAAAAAAAATGTAATTGACTATAAGAAATAGTATTGTCGGAGAAAAGCAAATAAAAAAAGTAAAGTGTAACAATAATAATGCAAGAGATGGTACAAGAAATTGTGCAGAAAGCCCATGTTTTCAAGCAATCAAAAGCAAAGCAAAAAACAAATGAGAGGACAAATGGATTGTCTGATCTTTACATCATGTACATGTACCTAGCATCTGTCCCTTATCAATTAATGAATCACAATGTTGTAATACAACTTGGCTGACCATTAATACACAGGTAATAATCAATTAAAGTTTTTTTAACCAATCATACTCACGTATTCATATTAAAAAAACTAACTTGGTTAAACTTGTATATACGTTTGATAATTTAGTTAGTGAATGTTCATTCACGGCCCACCTATGTAGTTGTGAGGCGGTAGCACTTTTAGTTAGTTAACCCCCATCCACCCGCCATCACCACTTTGGTGCTCGGTCAAAGAACATTTACTTAACCTCCCAGAATAAATTAAACTGGTTTAATTTATTCTGGGAGGTTTTGGGTTCGATTACCAGTTCTTGTTCGCGCTTTGAAATATGGCCATTACCGTTGCAAGGGGGATTTGAACTCAAGTTATGAAGATGAAGAGTGTTACGGCCATTTGGGAGAGTTGCCGATATTGTTGGTGTAAGGATGTTGAGCTGACATTTCATTTGATGGTGGAACATACCCATGTTCGTGTGAGCCATCTAGTCTCAGTTGACATTGATATGACCTATCAAAAAAGAGATGACACCAACTAGACTAGACTGAATGTACACTAGTACGTATATACATGTTGTCGGTTATCTTATGTTATATTTAAATTGTAAAGCACAGTGTTTATAGTAGCAACAATTGACTTATTAAACATTTGCTAAACTATTTCATTTTTCCTGAATTAATGCCATGACCAAGCATTAAACGCGTGACCTTTTACTAGGAGACATAAGCCTTTATTACTTGACCAACCACCAAAGTGAATTGTCATTTGAAATTTGATAGAAGAAAATTTACGTGTGTAACTAATGCTGGTCAAGGTATCCAACAATGAACGACTAATCATTTTCTTTCTTTGGTTTGTAGGAGCTGTCTTCATCTCCAATGGAAGTTAATACATCTAGAGCCCTCGGTTATATCTACCCAACCCCTATTGATTTCGGTCAGGGCTATAAACGAGTCGAGCCAGAGTGTGCTCGAGCTCGAACTTAATCGAGCTCGGCTCGTTTTCTATATCGAGCTGAAAAATCGAGCTCGAGCTCAGCTCGTTTAAAGCTCTAGTCGAGCTCAAGCTCGTCGAGCCGGGCTCATTTAATTTTTAATATTTTTTTTATTTTTTATTTTATATTTAACAAATATTGATATATAAAAGACAAAAGTTATAGTTTTAACATACACATTATATATAATTTATAAAATATAGAATTTATAACTTTATATGTTTTATTTTTGTTATTTTTTTATAAGGTATTAGGTATCGAGTGACATAATATATGTATAATTTTTATTTATATATTTCTTGGTATGCAATTATTATATATAGATATTAAAATTTAGGGTTTAGTCTAAATGAGCCAACGAGCCGAGCTAACAAGTCGAGCCAAGGCCGAGCCACGAGCCGAGCTGACCCTGGCTCGAGCTCGGCTCGTTTAGAAATCGAGCCGAGTCGAGCCGAGCTCATTTAGGATCGAGCCTTTTCGAGCCGAGATTTTTTCGAGCTATTTTCAAGCGAGTTTCGAGCGAGCCGTGAGCTTTTTGAACAACCTTAATTTCGGTGAGGTGGTGGACTCGGTTGTGGCCGGAGAGACGAGAGAAAGTGAGGATGGATTAATAATGGTGGTGGGATACAAATAAGTTCAATGGAAAGCATGTGATAATATTACACACAATGGAAAAGTGGGTCTTGAAAAGATGTACAACATATTTGAATCACAAAGAGTTAAATTACACACTTTTTACATAAATTTGTTCAATATCAGATATCTTGTTTGCAAACAAATATGATAACTAATATCTCTTTATAAATTCTAACATTCAAATGATTTACAATGAAGTGGCAGGTAAGCGGGCAACAAGCTACACCGCGACCCCCTTTTGGATAACACGTAGCTAAATATCTAATTGGGAAATCACCAAATTGAACATTGACTCAACCAAATTATATATAAGCTATTTTCACACGCATTTGAAAACAACTGTATAAAAGTTAAGTTTTTATATATCTTTGGGAAAATCATTATTTTTAAAAAAGAATAGTGATCTACTCTCAAGTCTCAAGTCACCTGATCCAAATTAGGTTAATGGTCATGGTACAGTACGGAAAAAAGTAAACATATTCAATAATTAATTAATTATAAGAATCTAGTACAACAACAAACCGTACAAAAACACATGGAAGCAAATCTTTATCCGACAATAACCACCTGATTTTTACCAGATATTTAGGGTGTTTTTGGGATTCCTTATTTGAGTTTTTTTTAACGGCCAATTAAGTAACTCCGGGTACCCTGTACGCGGTTCCCATTGGCTAAAGGTAGCCCGAGCCGGCCACTAGTCCGGACGGACGGAGCCCCTAGCGGTCCAACTGTTGAGGGATTCACCGGATAAAACCCGACCCCCACGCCCGCCAAACGGCACGACAGCGAGGAGTCGGTAAAACCGGGTGAGATCAAGACTCGAACCCTGGCAAGCCAGGGTCATCCCTCATATCTCCCATATAAGTTGTGGTAGTGATGTTTAATCCCCTTACCTCTCACTTATAAAGTGAGTGCTCTACCATTGAGCCATAACATTCCTTATTTGAGTTAAAAGGGACTTCTTATTAAAAGACCTTATTAACTCATGGATTTTTTAAAAGAAGTTTTTAAAAATGTGTTGGAGAAAATCAAAATGACTAAAAATACACTCTTTTTTAAAAGAAGTGTAATAGGTTTTAAGGGTTAAAATGGTGTAATGGGTAAACCAAACCCATTAAGTTAATAAGTTAGGAAATCATAACTTTTCAAAACCCTCTTATTTTGCCTTGGCCAAAAGTCCTTAATGTTTACCAAACATCTTTTCACATTATTAACTTTTCAAAAAGTTAATAAGTTATAAATTGATGGAAATAAGAAATCTCTAACACCCCTTAAGAGGAAGTGATTTTCGCGTTGATTGTTAGCAATAGCATCTACCTTCTTTCTCTATTTATCTTCCAACTTAAAAATATTGTAAAAAGAAACTATAACCAAATAATATATTTTATTTAAATATTAATGTGATGTACAAGACTACTAAGGTTTTGCTTTTTCCAAAATGAATATGTCGCGGTGGCACAGTGACTATTCCAAAGGGTATATTTATTATTCCCACGGTGTTTGAATCCCGTTTACAATGACACTATCTATATTTTTGAGCGTGTACATGTGCTGGGAATGAAACTTGAGACCCTAAAAAAACAAAAAGAGGAAAGGAAAATCTACCGATAGTGACCACCCACCCCATCAAAGTGGTGATGGCCAGGCCAATGGTGAAACTTGGATGTGAGGGCCGGGGAATGGGGAACAGACTCAAAATATATTTTAAAAACAAATCATAAAGGGGGGGGGGGGGTCAGTGTATCGGTCAAAAATGGATAATTTTACATTACATATAAAAATTCAGACGAAAAACAGGCAAATTACACAATTGCAGAAATAAATATAATAAATAAGACAGTGCCACCCTTGGCCCTAATGATCCTTCGCCACTAGGCCAGACTACTAAGATACAATAAAATAAAAATCGTTTTTCAATATAATAAAAATTGCTTTTCAATAACGAAGAAAACAACAACTCGCTTCCAAGGAATGTTACAACATCACAAGTTCATAATAGCACCATCAATAAAAGGACATGCAAATGAATAACGTACTATCCCAACATATTTTATGAGCCTTTAAATCATTACAACATTTTTTCGATGGTTCAGAGCTGGCATTGCACCTCTAAAATCATCAACATTGCATTATACTAGTTGTGGATGTATCTGATGACACATTATTAATGTCCACATCAACATGGTAATAACTAATAAGTAATACCCAAAGAAGCTTCATTATGTTATAGGAAGAGAACAATATTCAAGGAAATAATACTAGTCATGTTTGTAGAATGAATCATAAATGTCCTGTATCTATAGATAGGATGAGCTAGCATTGGAGATTCGGGGGGAAACCAACCAACCCACCCACTACGTACCCAACTTGACCCGGAACCAAGACATGGGTACGTAATAGCTAGAAGCAATATCCGAAACTAGTTTTAGGTACGTACTTCACATGGGGTGATTCATGACTAGATCAATAACAAGTAATAAGAGAAGAGGAGGGTATTTCAATATTTTAGCCTTTACTGTCTTTGACACAACTACACAAGGTCACAAGTTTGTGTTTGTTTGGTGCATACTATGTACTCTTGTTTGTCTGTGTTAGTCATGAAATTGATCACCTTTCCCTCAACCTTATCTCTATATTTATTGCTTAGATATGAGTACAAAGAAAGCATATGCTAGTTCAAAATATTTGAAGTTTTAACAAAATCTGATGGCCACTCTCACATGTTCTAAGATTTTAAACACACTATGATGCCCTGATCTTTTGAGAACCTTAGTAGATATCAATTGAAAAGCATAGAAAATTATCAATATATATCAACGCACTTTCAAAATCCGTTGAAACTGATCGATCTAGCCACCTAAACCAGACTTACAGAGTAAATATTTTAAAACTAAATTTCAAGGTTTCATTTATGGCTTGGAACCGGCCGAAAGGATGAGATGTTTAAAGAATTATGATCTACACGGTTTTATGAAAATAAATTATTACGTACTTTTACTCACATATATAGTCTACTCGTCGTTATAGCACTAGTTCCTTTTTTTCGGCGTTAGCAGGTCCACGAGTCTTTGCTAGCTTATTTAGATTGTGTTGTGTTTATGCTATGTTTTGGGTTAACCCATTTAATGTTTATTTGTTGTTCAAAAACAAAATTATGTAGATTATTATAGAGGTAGGGTACCAAGGAGACCCAAATACCCTTAAGTGCTACCCGAGGGTTAACCAGAAGCCCCTCATAAGGCACCCGCGGGACATATGAACCACCCGCATAACTATTGGAAGGAGAAACACCCTCATAAGACATGCGGAAGCATCTTAGCATCCTCAGAAGTTATCCGCAAGACGGAATAGTCGTCCGCGTAAATAATTATGAGGTAATGCCCCAGGACAGCTGTCATTAATTGATAACATTCTAGAAGATATACCAAGATGCTTTCTTGAGCAATACGTGATGTATTAGCCAATCAGTGAAGGACACCTGGCCAGGTCGTTATAACCATGCACATGGCCAGGATTGTCTACCGTCCTATCATGCAAAGACACGTGTCCAGGTTGTTATACATGCACATGCAACGTATAAACTAAACCTGTAATATGAGGACACGTGTCCAGACGGTTACAAGAGCATCTTCCAAAGGGACAGCTGGCCCAATCACCTTCCCACACCCTTCGGCTATAAATGCCCCCTTGATCAACATGAGGTATTCATTCACTCCCACTATACTCTCTCAATTTACTTAAGTACTTTATCTCCATCAGAATTATACTTATTCTCACACTGGAGGGTGGTTACGGGAAGACCCCCCTCTTGTCCTTCCCGTAACGAGCTCACGGTGTTTGTTTTGCAGGTTCACGTCACTGGACTTTGGGAATTGACTTCATATCGTATCAGTAGTTAACCGTATCCTACCCTGCGGACTCATTGGATCTAGGACCCGTCAAGGGGAGTAGATATTGGTGCCATCCGTGCTTTTGTTAGAACAACAAAAAAAATTTTCTGTTCTCTTTACGATATGAATCAGTTACCTAAAGGGCCGACGGAGAATCAATCGCAACCTCCACATGATCTCAATATTGAACCATATGAAGGAGCAACACCCATTTTTGCCAGAGTCACGAGTTCTGTTCCACGAACCGATGTCGTGATCCCTGGAGGTTTTACCTTAGGTGGTTCAACGGCTCGGGGACACTTCACTCCATTAGCAGATACTCCTTCGGTAGATACTGGAAATGTCGTTACACCTACTACTGACCTAGGGCATCTCAAAGCCCCAGGAGGTTCTAATCTGGGAGATCTAGAGCGAATTATGAGAGAAACCCACCGAACTCACTCGGAGTTAGGTTTGGAGGAAGATTCCGGTGATTCTAACCCAAGAAGAGCTCACCGTCATAGCTTCAGAACCGAAGGACTTTTGTCTCCGGACGAATAACTTCGTGTTCAACAAGAGAATTTGAAATCAGAGTACGAGCGCAGGTTTCAGAATGAACGTTTTCATGGCCGTACCCTGACGCATGATGAGCCTCCCAGGAGATCTATTTCTCCTCCCATAAGGGGAAGCCACATTCAATACAGTCAACCGCCGAAACAGAATGTGGGCGAGATTCGGAGATTACATACTCGCCCTCGCCTAGATATGCGGATACCATCTTATGAGGACGAACTGGACGGATACGACTCAACTTATCGTCCGGAAGGTAGTTATTACAGCGGGATAGCCGCCTTCCTTCATATGGAGGGGCTAGTTACCCGCGACCAGTCGTCCGCCACGCGGAGTACTGCAGTAGTGCTGAGTATGATTTTTCAAAACCATACAGTCCAGAATCTTTTGCAGAAAAGTCAACATTTATTCCAAGCATTGCACAAGCTCCATTTCCAATGAACGCAAAGATTCCAACTAGCACCGGTGTGGCAATAATTCATGTCAACAGATATTGTTTTGCAACAGAAAGTTCGAAACCCAGCAAGGTCCCTAGACAAGCTCAAAGGACCGAACCAGAGAAATGGGTTTTGAACAAGAAATTTCCTGACCAAACAGTTACTATTGGGCCGGCTATTTCAGAAATAGTAAGGACCTTCTTGAAGCAGCTGTTAACCAAAAACGTGGACATCTTTGCTTGGCAACCCGCGGACATGACTGGTGTCCCGCGGAACATTGCTGAACACAAGTTAAGGGTAAACCCGGCGTTTACGCCAATTGTCCAAAAGAAGCGAAAGATGGGCCCGGAACAAACGAAAGCCATGAATGAGCAAGTACAAGATCTTCTTCATGCTAGAATCATCCGGAAAAGCAAATATCAGACACGGGTAGCTAATCCAGTCATTGTCCCAAAAAGTAACGGGTCATGGCGGATGTGTATTGATTTTAAAGACCTAAACAAAGCTTGCCCCAAAGACTGTTATCCATTAACTGAGATTGATCTCAAGGTTGATGCTGTAGCTCCGTTCAAATTCAAATGCTTCCTTGATGCCTCAAAGGCTATCACCAAATCCGCATGGCGGCAGGTGATGAGGATAAAACAACATTCCGAACTGATCAAGACACTTTTTGTTATAAGATGATGCCTTTCGGGTTGAAGAACGCGGGTACCACATATCAGCGGCTAATGGATTCGACCAATATTATCGGTCCTGGAGACCTTCATCGAATATTTTATGACCCTAAGAAAGAATCGGATAGATTTGATGTCCCTAGAGCTTACCCGTGGCTCGTTCAAAATTTTGCTACTAAGGCCAAAGGGGTTTGTTCACCGTCAGCCCGAAAAAAGTGAGTATGGGGCAATTCACCCAAAATGACCATATTTTCGGTTCTAGAGACCTTCATCGAATATTTTATGACCCTATGAAAGAATCAGATCGATTTGATGTCCCTAGAGGTTTCCCGTGGCCCGTTTGAAATTTCGATACTACGGCCAAAGGGGTATATTCACCGTCAGCCCGAAAAAAACTGAGTATGCGGCTATTCTCCTAAAATAACCATATTTTCGGTCCAGAGACCTTCATCGAATATTTTATGACCCTAAGAAAGAATTGGATCGATTTGATGTCCCTAGAGCTTTCCCATGGCCCGTTCGAAATTTCGCTACTACGGCCAAAGGGTTATGTACACCGTCAGCCCGAAAAAAAACTGAGTATGCGGCTATTATCCCAAAATGACCATATTTTCGGTCCTAGATACCTTCATCGAATATTTTATTACCCTACAAAAGAATCGGATCGATTTGATGTCCATAGAGCTTACCCGTGGCCCGTTCGAAATTTTGCTACTACGGCCAAAGGGGTTTGTTGACCGTCAGCCCGAAAAAAGTGAGTATGGGCTATTCACCCAAAATGACCATATTTTCGGTCCTGGAGACCTTCATCGAATATTTTATGACCCTACGAAAGAATCGGATCGATTTGATGTCCCTATAGGATTCCCGTGGCCCGTTCGAAATTTCGCTACTACGGCCAAAGGAGTTTGTTCACCGTCAGCCCGAAAAAAAACTGAGTATGCGACTATTCTCCCAAAATAACCATATTTTCGGTCCTGGAGACCTTCATCGAATATTTTATGACCCTAAGAAAGAAATGGATCGATTTGATGTCCCTAGAGCTTTCCCGTGGCCCGTTCGAAATTTCGCTACTACGGCCAAAGTGGTATGTTCACTGTTAGCCCGAAAAAAAACTGAGCATGCGGCTATTCTCCCAAAATGACCATATTTTCGGTCCTGGAGACCTTCATCGAATATTTTATGACCCTAAGAAAGAATCGGATCAATTTGATGTCCCTAGAGCTTTCCCGTGGCCCGTTCGAAATTTTGCTATTACGGCCAAATGGGTATGGTCACCGTCAGCCCGAAAAAACTGAGTATGGGGCTATTCACCAAAAATGACCATATTTTCAGTCCTGGAGACCTTCATCGAATATTTTATAACCCGAAAGAATCGGATCGATTTGATGTCCCTACATCTTTCCCGTGGCCCGTTCTAAATTTCGGTAGTACGGCCTAAGGGGTATGTTCATCGTCAGCCCGAAAAAAACTAAGTATGTGGCAATTCTCCCAAAATAACCATATTTTCGGTCCTGGAGACCTTCATCGAATATTTTATGAACCTATGAAAAGAATTGGATCGATTAGATGTCCCTAGAGCTTTCCCGTGGCTCGTTCGAATTTTCGCTACTACGGCCAAAAGGGTATGTTCACCGTTAGCCCGAAAAAAAACTGAGTATGCGGCTATTCTCCCAAAATGTCCATATTTTCGGTCCTGGAGACCTTTATCGAATATTTTATGAACCTAAGAAAGAATCGAATCGATTTGAAGTCCCTAGAGCTTTCCCGTGGCCCGTTCGAAATTTCGCTACTAAGGCCAAAGGGTTATGTTCTCCGTCAGCCCGAAAAAAACTGAGTATGCGGCTATTCTCCCAAAATGACCATATTTTCGGTCCTGGAGACCTACATCGAATATTTTATAACCCTAAGAAAGAATCGGATCGATTTAATGTCCCTAGATCTTTCCCGTGGCCCGTTCTGAATTTCGGTAGTACGTCCAAAGGGGTTTGTCACCGTCAGCCCGAAAAAAACTGAGTATGCGGCTATTATCCCAAAATGACCATATTTTCGGTCCTGGAGACCTTCATCGAATATTTTATGACACTAAGAAAGAATCGGATCGATTTGATGTCCCTAGAGCTTACCCGTGGGCCGTTCGAAATTTCACTACAACGGCCAAAGGGGTATATTCACCGTCAGCCCGAAAAAAACTGAGTATGCGGCTATTCTCCCAATATAACCATATTTTCTGTCATGGAGACCTTTATCGAATATTTTATGAACTTAAGAAAGAATCGAATCGATTTGATGTCCCTAGAGCTTTCCCGTGGCCCGTTCGAAATTTCGCTACTACGGCCAAAGGGTTATGTTCTCCGTCAGCCCGAAAAAAAACCGAGTATGCGGCTATTCTCCCAAAATGACCATATTTTCGGTCCTGGAGACCTTCATCGAATATTTTATGACCCTAAGAAAGAATCGGATCGATTTGATGTCCCTAGAGCTTACCCGTGGCCCGTTCGAAATTTCACTACAACGGCAAAAGGGGTAAGTTCACCGTCAGCCCGAAAATAAACTGAGTATGCGGCTATTTTCCCAAAATGACGATATTTTCGGTCCTAGAGACCTTCATCGAATATTTTATGACCCTAAGAAAGAATCGGATCGATTTGATGTCCCTATAGCTTTCCCGTGGCCCGTTCGAAATTTTGCTAATACGGCCAAAGGGGCATATTCACTGTCAGCCCGAAAAAAACTGAGTATGGTGATATTCAATGAAAATGACCATATTTTCAGTCCTGGAGACCTTCATCGAATATTTTATGACCCTACGAAAGAATCGGATCGATTTGATATCCCTAGAACTTACCCGTGGCCCGTTTGAAATTTTGCTACTACGGCCAAAAGGGTATGTTCACCGTCAGCTAGAAAAAACTGAGTAAGGGCTATTCACCCAAAATGACCATATTTTCAGTCATGGAGACCTTCATCAAATATTTTATGACCCTACGAAAGAATCGGATCAATTTGATGTACCTAAAGCTTTCCCGTGGCCCGTTCGAAATTTCGCTACTACGGCCATAGGGTTATGTTCCCCTTCAGCCCGAAAAAAAACTGAGTATGCGGCTATTCTCTCAAAATGACCATATTTTCGGTCATGTAGACCTTCATCGAATATTTTATAACCCTAAGAAAGAATCGGATCGATTTGATGTCCCTAGAGCTTTCCCGTGGCCCGTTCGAAATTTTGCTAATACGGCCAAAGGGGTATGTTCACTGTCATCGTGAAAAAAATTGAGTATGGGGCAATTCAACGAAAATGACCATATTTTCAGTTCTGGACACCTTCATCGAATATTTTATGCCCTACGAAATAATCAGATCGATTTGATGTCCCTAGAGTTTTCCCGTGGCCCGTTCGAAATTTCGCTACTACGGCCAAAGGGGTATATTCACCGTCAGCCCGAAAAAAACTGAGTATGCGGCTATTCTCCCAAAATAACCATATTTTCGGTCCTGGAGATTTATATAGAATATTTTATAACCCTAAGAAAGAATTGGATCGATTTGATGTCCCTAAATCTTTCACGTGGCCCGTTCGAAATTTCGCTACTACGGCCAAAAGGGTATGTTCACCATCAGCCCGAAAAAACTGGGTATGGGGCTATTCACCGAAAATAACCATATTTTCGCCCGAAAGACCTGCATCGAATATTTTATGACCCTACGAAAGAATCAGATCGATTTGATGTCCCTACATCTTTCCCGTGACCCGTTCGAAATTAAACTACTACGGCCAAAGGGGTATATTCACTGGCAGCCCGAAAAAAACTGAGTATGGTGCTATTCAATAAAAATGACCATATTTTCAGTCCTGGAGACCTTCATCGAATATTTTATGACCCTACGAAAGAATCGGATCGATTTGATATCCCTAGAACTTTCCCGATGCCCGTTTGAAATTTTGCTACTACGGCCAAAAAGGTATGTTCACCGTCAGCCAGAAAAAACTGAGTAAGGGGCTATTCACCCAAAATAACCATATTTTCAGTCCTGGAGACCTTCATCGAATATTTTATGACCCTACGAAAGAATCGGATCAATTTGATGTCCCTAGAGCTTTCCCGTGACCCGTTCGAAATTTCGCTACTACGGCCAAAGGGTTATGTTCACCGTCAGCCCGAAAAAAACCTGAGTATGTGGCTATTCTTTCAAAATGAATATATTTTCGGTCCTGTAGACCTTCATCGAATATTTTATAATCCTAAGAAAGAATCTGATCGATTTGATGTCCCTAGAGCTTTCCCGTGGCCTGTTCGAAATTTTGCTAATACAGCCAAAGGGGTATGTTCACTGTCAGCCTGAAAAAAACTGAGTATGAGGCAATTCAACGAATATGACCATATTTTCAATCCTGGAGACCTTCATCGAATATTTTATGCCCTACGAAAGAATCGGATCGATTTGATGTCCCTAGAGGTTTCCCGTGGCTCGTTCGAAATTTCGCTACTACGGCCAAAGGGGTATATTCACCGTCAGCCCGAAAAAACTGAGTATGCGGCTATTCTCCCAAAATAACCATATTTTCGGTCATGGAGACCTTTATCGAATATTTTATGACCCTAAGAAAGAATTGGATCGATTTGATGTCCCTAAATCTTTCCCATGGCCCGTTCGAAATTTCGCTACTACGGCCAAAAGGGTATGTTCACCATCAGCCCGAAAAAACTGAGTATGGGGCTATTCACCGAAAATAACCATATTTTCGCCCGAAAGACTTGCATCGAATATTTTATAACCCTACGAAAGAATCAGATCGATTTGATGTTCCTAAATCTTTCCAGTGGCCCGTTCGAAATTTTGCTACTACGGCCAAAGGGGTATATTCACTGGCAGCCCGAAAAAAGATGACTATGGTGCTATTAAATGAAAATGACTATATTTTCAGACCTGGAGACCTTCATCGAATATTTTATGACCCTACGAAAGAATCGGATCGATTTGATATCCCTAGAACTTACCCGTGGCCCGTTTGAAATTTTGCTACTACGGCCAAAAGTGTATGTTCACCGTCAGCCCGAAAAAACTGTGTAAGGGGCTATTCACCCAAAATGACCATATTTTCAGTCCTGGAGACGTTCATCGAATATTTTATAACCCTACGAAAGAATCGGATCGATTTGATGTCCCTTGAGGTTTCCCGTGGCCCGTTCCAAATTTCGCTACAACGGCCAAAGGGGTATATTCACCGTCAGCCCGAAAAAAACTGAGTATGCGGCTATTCTCCCAAAATAACCATATTTTCGGTCCTTGAGACCTTTATCGAATATTTTATGACCCTAAGAAAGAATTGGATCGATTTTATGTCCCTAAATCTTTCCCGTGGCCCGTTCGAAATTTCGCTACTACGGCCAAAATGGTATGTTCACCATCAGCCCGAAAAAACTGAGTATGGGGCTATTCAACGAATATGACCATATTTTCAATCCTGGAGACCTTCATCGAATATTTTATGCCCTACGAAAGAATCGGATCGATTTGATGTCCCTAGAGGTTTCCCGTGGCTCGTTCGAAATTTCGCTACTACGGCCAAAGGGGTATATTCACTGGCAGCCCGAAAAAAACTGAGTATGGTGCTATTCAATGAAAATGACCATATTTTCAGTCCTGGAGACCTTCATCGAATATTTTATGATCCTACGAAAGAATCGGATCGATTTGATATCCCTAGAACTTTCCCGTTGCCCGTTCGAAATTTCGCTACTACGGCCAAAGGGTTATGTTCACCGTCAGCCCGAAAAAAAACTGAATATGCGGCTATTCTCCCAAAATGACCATATTTTCGGTCCTGGAGACCTTCATCGAATATTTTATAACCCTAAGAAAGAATCGGATCGATTTGATGTCCCTAGAGCTTTCCCGTGGCAAGTTCGAAATTTCTTTAATACGGCCAAAGGGGTATGTTCACTGTCAGCCTGAAAAAAACTGTGTATGGGGCAATTCAACGATAATGACCATATTTTCAGTCCTGGAGACCTTCATCGAATATTTAATGACCCTACGAAAGAATCGGATCGATTTGATATCCCTAGAACTTACCCGTGGCCCGTTTGAAATTTTGCTACTACGGCCAAAAGGGTATGTACAACCGTCAGCCAGAAAAAACTGAGTAAGGGGCTATTCACCCAAAATGACCATATTATCAGTCCTGGAGACCTTCATCGAATATTTTATGACCCTACGAAAGAATCGGATCAATTTGATGTCCCTAGAGCTTTCCCGTTACCCGTTCGAAATTTCGCTACTACGGCCAAAGGGTTATGTTCACCGTCAGCCCGAAAAAAAACTGAATATGCGGCTATTCTCCCAAAATGACCATATTTTCGGTCCTGGAGACCTTCATCGAATATTTTATAACCCTAAGAAAGAATCGGATCGATTTGATGTCCCTAGAGCTTTCCCGTGGCAAGTTCGAAATTTCTTTAATACGGCCAAAGGGGTATGTTCACTGTCAGCCTGAAAAAAACTGTGTATGGGGCAATTCAACGAAAATGACCATATTTTCAGTCCTGGAGACCTTCATCGAATATTTAATGACCCTACGAAAGAATCGGATCGATTTGATATCCCTAGAACTTACCCGTGGCCCGTTTGAAATTTTGCTACTACGGCCAAAAGGGTATGTACACCGTCAGCCAGAAAAAACTGAGTAAGGGGCTATTCACCCAAAATGACCATATTTTCAGTCCTGGAGACCTTCATCAAATATTTTATGACCCTACGAAAGAATCGGATCAATTTGATGTCCCTAGAGCTTTCCCGTGGCCCGTTCGAAATTTCGCTACTACGGCCAAAGGGTTATGTTCACCGTCAGCCCGAAAAAAAACTGAATATGCGGCTATTCTCCCAAAATGACCATATTTTCGGTCCTGGAGACCTTCATCGAATATTTTATAACCCTAAGAAAGAATCGGATCGATTTGATATCCCTTGAGCTTTCCCGTGGCCCGTTCGAAATTTCGCTAATACGTCAAAAGGGTATGTTCACAGTCAGCCTGAAAAAAACTGAGTATGGGGCAATTCAACGAAAATGACCATATTTTCAGTCCTGGAGACCTTCATCGAATATTTTATGCCCTACGAAAGAATCGGATCGATTTGATGTCCCTAGAGGTTTCCTGTGGCTCGTTCGAAATTTCGCTACTACGGCCAAAGGGGTATATTCACCGTCAGCCTGAAAAAAACTGAGTATGCGGCAATTCACCAAAAATAACCATATTTTCGGTTCTGGAGACCTTTATCAAATATTTTATGACCCTAAGAAAGAATTGGATTGATTTGATGTCCCTAAATCTTTTCCGTGGCCCGTTCGAAATTTCGCTACTACGGCCAAAAGGTTATGTTCACCGTCAGCCCGAAAAAAACTGAGTATGCGGCTATTCTCCCAAAATGACCATATTTTCGGTCCTGTAGACCTTCATCGAATATTTTATAACCCTAAGAAAGAATCGGATCGATTTGATGTCCCTAGACCTTTCCAGTGGCCCGTTCGAAATTTTGCTAATATGGCCAAAGTGGTATGTTCACTGTCAGCCTGAAAAAAACTGAGTATGGGGCAATTCAACGAAAATGACCATATTTTCAGTCCTGGAGACCTTCATCGAATATTTTATGCCCTACGAAAGAATCGGATCGATTTGATATCCCTAGAACTTACCCGTGGCCCGTTTGAAATTTCGCTACTACGGCCAAAGGGGTATATTCACCGTTAGCCTGAAAAAAACTGAGTATGCGGCAATTCACCCAAAATAACCATATTTTCGGTCCTTGAGACCTAAAAAACTGAGTAAGGGGCAATTCAACGAAAATGACCATATTTTCAGTCCTGGAGACCTTCATCGAATATTTTATAACCCTACGAAAGAATCGGATCGATTTGATGTCCATAGAGGTTTCCCGTGGCCCGTTCGAAATTTCGCTACTACGGCCAAAGCGGTATATTCACCGTCAGCCCGAAAAAACTGAGTATGGGGCTATTCACTGAAAATAACCATATTTTCAGTCCTGGAGACCTTCATCGAATATTTTATGACCCTACGAAAGAATCGGATCAATTTGATGTCCCTAGAGCTTTCCTGTGGCCCGTTCGAAATTTCGCTACTACGGCCAAAGGGTTATGTTCACCGTCAGCCCGAAAAAAACTGAGTATGCGGCTATTCTCCCAAAATGACCATATTTTCGGTCTTTTAGACCTTCATCGAATATTTTATAACCCTAAAAAATAATCGGATCGATTTGATGTCCCTAGAGCTTACCCGTGGCCCGTTTGAAATTTTGCTACTACGGCCAAAAGGGTATGTTCACCGTCAGCCCGAAAAAACTGAGTAAGGAGAAATTCAACGAAAATGACCATATTTTCAGTCCTGGAGACCTTCATCGAATATTTCATAACCCTACGAAAGAATCGGATCGATTTGATGTCCCTAGAGGTTTCCCGTGGCCCGTTCGAAATTTCGCTACTACGGCCAAAGGGGTATTTCACCGTCAGCCCGAAAAAAATTGAGTATGCGGCTATTCTGCAAAAATAACCATATTTTCGGTCCTGGAGACCTTTATCGAATATTTTATGACCCTAAGAAAGAATTGGATCGATTTGATGTCCCTAAATCTTTCCCGTGGCCCGTTCGAAATTTCGCTACTACGGCCAAAAGGGTATGTTCACCATCAGCCCGAAAAAACTGAGTATGGGGCTATTCACCGAAAATAACCATATTTTCGCCCGAAAGACCTGCATCGAATATTTTATGACCCTACGAAAGAATCAGATCGATTCGATGTCCCTAAATCTTTCCCGTGGCCCGTTCGAAATTTTGCTACTAAGGCCAAAGGGGTATATTCACTGGCAGCTCGAAAAAAACTGAGTATGGTGCTATTCAATGAAAATGACCATATTTTTAATCCTGGAGACCTTCATCGAATATTTTATAACCCTACGAAAAAATCGGATCGATTTGATATCCCTAGAACTTACCCGTGGCCCGTTTGAAATTTTGCTACTACGGCCAAAAGAGTATGTTCACCGTCAGCCCGAAAAAACTGAGTAAGGGGCTATTCACCCAAAATGACTATATTTTCAGTCCTGGAGACCTTCATCGAATATTTTATGACCCTACGAAAGAATCAGATCAATTTGATGTCCCAAGAGCTTTCCCGTGGCCCGTTCGAAATTTCGCTACTACGGCCAAAGGGTTATGTTCACCGTCAGCCCGAAAAAAAACTGAATATGCGGCTATTCTCCCAAAATGACCATATTTTCGGTCCCGGAGACCTTCATCGAATATTTTATAACCCTAAGAAAGAATCGGATCGATTTGATGTCCCTAGAGCTTTCCCGTGGCCTGTTCGAAATTTCGCTAATACGGCCAAAGGGGTATGTTCACTGTCAGCCTGAAAAAAACTGTGTATGGGGCAATTCAACGAAAATGACCATATTTTCAGTCCTGGAGACCTTCATCGAATATTTTATGATCCTACGAAAGAATCGGATCGATTTGATATCCCTAGAACTTACCCGTTGCCCGTTTGAAATTTTGCTACTACTGACAAAAGGGTATGTTAACCGTCAGCCCGAAAAAACTGAGTAAGGGGCTATTCACCCAAAAAGACCATATTTTCAGTCCTGGACACCGTCATCGAATATTTTATGACCCTACGAAAGAATTGGATCAATTTGATGTCCCTAGAGCTTTTCCGTGGCCCGTTCGAAATTTCGCTACTACGGCCATAGGGGTATTTCACCGTCAGCCCGAAAAAAACTGAGTATGCGGCTATTCTCCCAAAATAACCATATTTTCGGTCCTGGAGACCTTCATCGAATTTTTTATGACCCTAAGAAATAATTGGATCGATTTGATGTCCCTAGAGTTTTCCCGCTGTCCGTTCCAAATTTCGCTACTACGGCCAAAGGGGTATGTTCACCGTCAGCCCGAAAAAACAGAGTATGGGGCTATTCACCGAAAATAACCATATTTTCGCCTGAAAAACCTACATGGAATATTTTATGACCCTACAAAAGAATCAGATCGATTTGATGTCCCTAGATCTTTCCCGTGGCCCCTTCGAAAGTTTGCTACTACGGCCAAAGGGGTATGGTTACCGGCAGCCCGAAAAAACTGAGTATGGCGCTATTCACCCAAAATGACCAAATTTTCAGTCATGGAGACCTTCATTGAATATTTTATGACCCTACGAAAGAATCAGATCGATTTGATGTCCCTAAATCTTTCTCGTGGCCCGTTCGAAATTTTGCTACTACGGCCAAAGGGGTATATTCACTGGCAGCCCGAAAAAAACTGAGTATGGTGCTATTCAATGAAAATGACCATATTTTCAGTACTGGAGACCTTCATCGAATATTTTATGACCCTACGAAAAAATCGGATCGATTTGATATCCCTAGAACTTACCCGTGGCCCGTTTGAAAATTTGCTACTACGGCCAAAAGGGTATGTTCACCGTCAGCCCGAAAAAACTGAGTAAGGGGCTATTCACCCAAAATGACCATATTTTCAGTCCTGGAGACCTTCATCGAATATTTTATGACCCTACGAAAGAATCAGATCAATTTGATGTCCCAAGAGCTTTCCCGTGGCCCGTTCGAAATTTCGCTACTACGGCCAAAGGGTTATGTTCACCGTCAGCCCGAAAAAAAACTGAATATGCGGCTATTCTCCCAAAATGACCATATTTTCGGTCCTGGAGACATTCATCGAATATTTTATAACCCTAAGAAAGAATCGGATCGATTTAATGTCCCTAGAGCTTTCCCGTGGCCCGTTCGAAATTTCGCTAATACGGCCAAAGGGGTATGTTCACTGTCAGACTGAAAAAAACTGTGTATGGGGCAATTCAACGAAAATGACCATATTTTCAGTCCTGGAGACCTTCATCGAATATTTTATGATCCTACGAAAGAATCGGATCGATTTGATATCCCTAGAACTTACCCGTTGCCCGTTTGAAATTTTGCTACTACTGCCAAAAGGGTATGTTAACCGTCAGCCCGAAAAAACTGAGTAAGGGGCTATTCACCCAAAAAGACCATATTTTCAGTCCTGGAGACCGTCATCGAATATTTTATGACCCTACGAAAGAATTGGATCAATTTGATGTCCCTTGAGCTTTTCCGTGGCCCGTTCGAAATTTCGCTACTACGGCCATAGGGGTATTTCACCGTCAGCCCGAAAAAAACTGAGTATGCGGCTATTCTCCCAAAATAACCATATTTTCGGTCCTGGAGACCTTCATCGAATTTTTTATGACCCTAAGAAAGAATTGGATCGATTTGATGTCCCTAGAGTTTTCCCGCTGCCCGTTCCAAATTTCGCTACTACGGCCAAAGGGGTATGTTCACCGTCAGCCCGAAAAAACAGAGTATGGGGCTATTCACCGAAAATAACAATATTTTCGCCTGAAAAACCTACGTGGAATATTTTATGACCCTACAAAAGAATCAGATCGATTTGATGTCCCTAGATCTTTCCCGTGGCCCCTTCGAAAGTTTGCTACTACGGCCAAAGGGGTATGGTTACCGGCAGCCCGAAAAAACTGAGTATGGCGCTATTCACCCAAAATGACCAAATTTTCAGTCATGGAGACCTTCATTGAATATTTTATGACCATACGAAAGAATCAGATCGATTTGATGTCCCTAGTGTAACATCCTAAAAATTTTAATGATGAATAAAGGAAGTTATGTTTAGTGATTTCGCGTAATTAATTAGTATCGGGTTGGGAGCGGGTCTTGGACGTGGATTAATTGAGATGGGTTAAATAAGAATGGGATTTCAGGGATATAAATACCCCCAAAATCCCAAAAATATCTTCATTTACATCTATTTCTTCACACACTCAAAACACACACATTCTAACCGATCAAGATTCGAAGCCGAGATCCGAGATTTTGTTGATAGATCTGAGTTGGTAAGGTAAGAACAAATCCAACAAAGCTAATATTACTGAAAATGGTTAGGATTGGATGGGTTAATCGGACCCGAAACCCAAACTGCCCAAATCGGACCCCTAAAACGTCGATTTTAGGCCGATTTGATGGTTGGGATTTGTAGGCGCCGATCATACGATTCCGTGGGTACCAAAATCGAGTTATTTGGCTAAGAAACGAAGGATTTATGGGCAAACAGATCTGCAGCGCGATAACTTCGCCTGCAAGATTATGTTCGCCTGATGAACTTCGCCTTCAAGCGTAACTTCGCCTTCAAGCGTAACTTCGCCTAAGGATAACTTCGCCTACGGCCAAGTTCGCCTAAGGATAACTTCGCCTGAAGCCAAGTTCGCCTAAGGTTTAACTTCGCCTGAAGCCAAGTTCGCCTAAGGTTTAACTTCGCCTGAAGCCAAGTTCGCCTAAGGTTTAACTTCGCCTGAAGCCAAGTTCGCCCGAGGTTTAACTTCGCCTAAAGTGAAGTTCGTTTAGAAAATAAATTAAAAACCTAATGGAAAATGTGTTAAGACAGTTATCGAAAATAAAATATTTCCAAGCTGACCTGGCAGCTCGACCCCAGCCAGGGGCTCTGCCCCTTGGACCCTGCTAGGGGCTGCCGCCCCTAGACCCCGCTGCCAGGGGCGCTGCCCCCGGACCCCCGTTCGTTGTTGGTAGTAATTAAGACTAGAAAGATGTTATAAGTAGTGATAGTTAAATTGATATGTATACTTGTTATACAGTCAGCCGTGCACAACTGAAGAAAGGGATTACGATCAACGGAGAACGTAACCGTGTTCAGGTGAGTTTCTAGCCCCATTTATGTGTTATGTTTTCGGGGCTGTGTGCATACTCAACATGTTTGTTAATACACTTATCCTAAGAGATAAGTGTATGCCTTATGTGGATAATGTGAAATGTATGAATGATTGCTTGATGGTACGTGAACGATCTTCGGATATTGCACGTACTGTCAGGTTGTAACGCTATGTATAAGGTAAGTATGTTATGTATGTTTATGTGTATGAACATGATAGAGATAATAGAAGAAAGAAATGATAATGTATGGTTGTATGGTTACGAAAAGGGTACCGAGCCCTAATAATACTCGAGGTATGATGTATGGTTGTATGGTAACGAAGAGGGAATCGAACCCTACTAATATTCGAGAACTAGGGAACCGAACCCTACTAATATTCGAGGAAGAAGGGTACCGAGCCCTAATAATACTCGAGGAAAGAGGGTACCGAGCCCTAATAATACTCGAGGAAAGAGGGTACCGAGCCCTAATAATACTCGAGGAAAGAGGGTACCGAGCCCTAATAATACTCGAGGAATGTAGGGCGTAATGCTCTTTATAACATAAGATATGAAAGTAAGTTAATACAAAAGAAAGTAAGAAAGTATGAAAGTAAGAAAGTATGAATGTAAGAAAGTATGAAAGTATGAAAGTATAAAAGTATGAATGAAAGAATATAATGTTATGTGAATGGTATGATTATGTGATTATCTAGAACTCACTTAGCGTAGCTGACTTTTAGTATGCACGCAGGTGAGTAGGATGAGGCAGCTCGCTTGAGGAGACACATGGCACTGAACAAGAATCTGGCATCAGAAGACCTATGATGTTTTAATTTAATGCTTTAATGTTGAAAGACAAAGGATGTTTTGAGACAAGTTATGAATTATGTAAAGTTTTATGAAAGTTTTATATTCCGCGTAAATGTTTTAATTAACTCTGATATTTATAACTGTGTTTATGAGTAAATCCAACACGAAAGTAGGGTTACCGGTAACGGGGCCTTACACTTAGATCTTTCCCGTGGCCCGTTCTAAATTTCGATAGTACGTCCAAAGGGGTTTGTTCACCGTCAGCCCGAAAAAAAACTGAGTATGCGGCCTTTATCCCAAAATGACCATATTTTCGGTCCTGGAGACCTTCATCGAATATTTTATGACCCTAAGAAAGAATCAGATCGATTTGATGTCCCTAGAGCTTACCCGTGGCCCGTTCGAAATTTCACTACTACGGACAAAGGGGTAAGTTCACCGTCAGCCCGAAAATAAACTGAGTATGCGGCTATTCTCCCAAAATGACGATATTTTCGGTCCTAGAGACATTCATCGAATATTTTATGACCCTAAGAAAGAACCGGCTCGATTTGATGTCCCAATAGCTTTCCCGTGGCCCGTTCGAAATTTTGCTAATACGGCCAAAGGGGTATATTCACTGTCAGCTCGAAAAAAACTGAGAATGCGGCTATTCTCCCAAAATGACAATAATTTCGGTCATGTAGACCTTCATCGAATATTTTATAACCCTAAGAAAGAATCGGATCGATTTGATGTCCCTAAAGCTTTCCCGTGGCCCGTTCGAAATTTTGCTAACAAGGCCAAAGGGGTATGTTCACTGTCAGCCTGAAAAAAACTGAGTATGAGGCAATTCAATGAAAATGACCATATTTTCAGTCCTGGAGACCTTCATCGTATATTTTATGCCCTGCGAAAGAATCGGATCGATTTGATGTCCCAAGAGGTTTCCCGTGGCCCGTTCGAAATTTCGCTACCACGGCCAAAGGGGTATATTCACCGTCAGCCTGAAAAAAACTGAGTATGCGGCTATTCTTCCAAAATAACCATATTTTCGCCCGAAAGACCTGCATCGAATATTTTATGACCCTACAAAAGAATCAGATCGATTTGATGTCCCTAGATCTTTCCCGTGGCCCCTTCGAAATTTTGCTACTACGGCCAAAGGGGTATGGTTACCGGCAGCCCGAAAAAACTGAGTATGGCGCTATTCACCCAAAATGACCAAATTTTCAGTCCTGGAGACCTTCATTGAATATTTTATGACCCTACGAAAGAATCGGATCGATTTGATGTCCTTAGATCTTTCCCGTGGCCCGTTCTGAATTTCGGTAGTACGTCCAAAGGGGTTTGTTCACCGTCAGCCCGAAAAAAAACTGAGTATGCGGCTATTCTCCCAAAATGACCATATTTTCGGTCCTCGAGACCTTCATCGAATATTTTATGACCCTAAGAAAGAATCGGATCGATTTGATGTCCCTAGAGCTTACCCGTGGCCCGTTCGAAATTTCACTACAACGGCCAAAAGGGTAAGTTCACCGTCAGCCCGAAAATAAACTGAGTATGCGGCTATTCTCCCAAAATGACGATATTTTTGGTCCTAGAGACCTTCATCGAATATTTTATGACCCTAAGAAAGAATCGGATCGATTTGATGTCCCTATAGCTTTCCCGTGGCCCGTTCGAAATTTTGCTAATACGGCCAAAGGGGTATATTCACTGTCAGCCCGAAAAAAACTGAGTATGGTGCTATTCAATGAAAATGACCATATTTTCACTCCTGGAGACCTTCATCGAATATTTTATGACCCTACGATAGAATCGGATCGATTTGATATCCCTAGAACTTACCCGTGGCCCGTTTGAATTTTTGCTACTACGGCCAAAAGGGTATGTTCACCGTCAGCCAGAAGAAACTGAGTAAGGGGCTATTCACCCAAAATGACCATATTTTCAGTCCTGGAAACCTTCATCGAATATTTTATGACCCTACGAAAGAATCGGATCAATTTGATTTCTCTAGAGCTTTCCCGTGGCCCGTTCGAAATTTCGCTACTACGGCCAAAGGGTTATGTTCACCGTCAGCCCGAAAAAAAACTAAGTATGCGGCTATTCTCCCAAAATGACCATATTTTCGGTCTTGTAGACCTTCATCGAATATTTTAAAACCCTAAGAAAGAATCGGATCGATTTGATGTCCCTAAAGCTTTCCCGTGGCCGTTCGAAATTTTGCTAATACGGCCAAAGAGGTACGCTCACTGTCAGCCTGAAAAAAACTTTGTATGGAGCAATTCAACGAAAATGACCATATTTTCAATCCTGGAGACCTTCATCGAATATTTTATTCCCTACGAAAGAATCGGATCGATTTGATGTCCCTAGAGATTTCCCGTGGCCCGTTCGAAATTTCGCTACTACGGCCAAATGGGTATATTCACCGTCAGCCCGAAAAAAACTGATTATGCGGCTATTCTCCCAAAATAACCATATTTTCGGTCCTGGAGATCTTTATCGAATATTTTATGACCCTACGAAAGAATAGGATCGATTTGATATTCCTAGAACTTACCCGTGGCCCGTTTGAAATTTTGCTACTACGGCCAAAAGGGTATGTTCTCCGTAAGCCCGAAAAAACTGAGTATGGGGCTATTCACCCAAAATGACCATATTTTCAGTCCTGGAGACCTTCATCGAATATTTTATGACCCTAAAAAAGAATCGGATCAATTTGATGTCCCTAGATCTTTCCCGTGGCGCGTTCGAAATTTTGGTAGTACGGCCAAAAGAGTATGTTTACCGTCAGCCCGAAAAAAACTGAGTATGGGGCTATTCACACAAAAAGACCATATTTTCGGTCCTGGAGACCTTCATCGAATATTTTATGACCCTACGAAAGAATCGATCGATTTGATATTCCTAGAGCTTTCCCGTGGCTCGTTCGAAATTTTGTTACTACGGCACAAGGGGTATGTTCACCGTCAGCCCGAAAAAACTGAGTATGGGGCGATTCACCCAAAATGACCATATTTCCGGTCCTGGAGACCTTCATCGAATATTTTATGACCCTACGAAAGAATCGGATCGATTTGATGTCCCTAGATCTTTCTCGTGGCTCGTTCGAAATTTCGCTACTACGGCCAAAGGGTATGTTCACCGTCATCCCGAAAAAACTGAGTATGGGGCTATACACCAAAAATGACCATATTTTCGGTCCTAGAGACCTTCATCGAATATTTTATGACCCTACGAAAGAATCGGATTGATTTGATGTCCCTAGAGCTTACCCGTGGCCCGTTCGAAATTTTGCTACTACGGCCAAAGGGGTTTGTTCACCGTCAGCCCGAAAAAATTGAGTATGAGGCTATTCACCCAAAATGACCGTATTTACGGTCCTGGAGACTTTCATCGAATATTTTATGGCCTTACGAAAGAATCGGATCGATTTGATGTCCCTAGAGGTTTCCCGTGGCCCTATCGAAATTTCGCTACTACGGCCAAAGTGGTATATTCAACGTCAGCCCGAAAAAAAACTGAGTATGCGGCTATTCTCCCAAATAACCATATTTTCGGTCCCGGAGACCTTCATCGAATATTTTATGACCCTAAGAAAGATTTGGATCTATTTGATGTCCCTAGAGCTTTCCCGTGGCCCGTTCGAAATTTCGCTACTACGACCAAAGGGGTATGTTCACCGTTAGCCCGAAAAAAACTGAGTATGCGGCTATTCTCTCAAAATGACAATATTTTCGGTCGTGGAGACCTTCATCGAATATTTTATGACCCTAAGAAAGAATCGGATCAATTTGATGTCCCTAGAGCTTTCCCGTGGCCCGTTCGAAATTTCGCTACTACGGCCAAAGGGTTATGTACACCGTCAGCCTTAAAAAAAACTGAGTATGCGGCTAATCTCCCAAAATAACCACATTTTCGGTCCTGGAGACCTTTATCGAATATTTTAAGACGCTAAGAAAGTATTGGATCGATTTGATGTCCCTAGAGCTTTCCCGTGGCACGTTCGAAATTTCGCTACTACGGCCAAAGGGGTATGTTCACTGTTAGCCCGAAAAAAAACTCAGTATGCGGCTATTCTCCCAAAATGACCATATTTTCGGTCCTGGAGACCTTCATCGAATATTTTATGAACTTACGAAAGAATCGGATCGATTTAATGTCCCTATTGGTTTCCCGTGGCCCGTTAGAAATTTCGCTACTACGGCCAAAGGGGTATCTTCACCTTCAGCCCGAAAAAAAACTGAGTATGCGGCTATTCTCCCAAAATAACCATATTTTCGGTCCTGGAGACCTTCATCGAATATTTTATGACCCTACAAAAGAATCGGATCGATTTGATGTCCCTAGAGCTTACCCGTGGCCTGTTCGAAATTTCGCTACTACGGCCAAAGGGGTATGTTCACCGTTAGCCTGAAAAAAAACTGAGTATGCGGTTATTCTCCCAAAATGACCATATTTTCAGTCCTGGAGACATTCATCGAATATTTTATGACCCTAAGAAAGAATCGGATCAATTTGATGTCCTTAAAACTTTCCCGTGGCCCGTTCGAAATTTTGCTATTACGGCCAAGCTCACCGTCAGCCAGAAAAACTGAGTATGGGGTTATTCACCCAAAATGACCATATTTTCGGTCCTAGAGACTTTCATCGAATATTTTATGACCCTACGAAAGAATCGGATTGACTTGATGTACCTAGAGCTTACCCGTGGCACGTTCAAAATTTTGCTACTACGGCCAAAGAGGTTTGTTCACCGTCAGCCCGAAAAAAGTGAGTATGGGGCTATTCACCCAAGATGACCATATTTTCGGTCCTGGAGACCTTCATCGAATATTTTTTGACCCTACGAAAGAATCGGATTGATTTGATGTCCCTAGAGCTTACCCGGGGCCCGTTCGAAATTTTGCAACTACGGCCAAAGGCGTTTGTTCACCGTCAGCCCGAAAAAAGTGAGTATGGGGCTATTCACCGAAAATGATCATATTTTCGGTCCTGGAGACCTTCATCGAATATTTTATGGCCCTACGAAAGAATCGGATCGATTTGATGTCCCAAGAGGTTTCCCGTGACCCCTTCGAAATTTCGCTACTACGGCCAAAGTGGTATATTCAACGTCAGCCCGAAATAAAACTGAGTATGCGGCTATTCTCCCAAAATAACCATATTTTCGGTCCTGGAGACCTTCATCGAATATTTTATGACTCTAAGAAAGTATTGGATCGATTTGATGTCCCAAGAGCTTTCCCGTGGCCCGTTCGAAATTTCGCTACTACGGCCAAAGGGGTATGTTCACTGTTAGCCCGAAAAAAAACTTAGTATGCGGCTATTCTCCCAAAATGACCATATTTTCGGTCTTGGAGACCTTCATCGAATATTTTATGAACCTACGAAAGAATCGGATCGATTTAATGTCCCTATAGGTTTCCCGTGGCCCGTTAGAAATTTCGCTACTACGGCCAAAGGGGTATCTTCACCTTCAGCCCGAAAAAAAACTGAGTATGCGGCTATTCTCCCAAAATAACCATATTTTCGGTCCTGGAGACCTTCATCGAATATTTTATGACCCTACAAAAGAATCGAATCGATTTGATGTCCCTAGAGCTTACCCGTGGCCTGTTCGAAATTTCGCTACTACGGCCAAAGGGGTATGTTCACCGTTAGCCTGAAAAAAAACTGAGTATGCGGTTATTCTCCCAAAATGACCATATTTTCAGTCCTGGAGACATTCATCGAATATTTTATGACCCTAAGAAAGAATCGGATCAATTTGATGTCCTTAAAACTTTCCCGTGCCCCGTTCGAAATTTTGCTATTACGGCCAAGCTCACCGTCAGCCAGAAAAACTGAGTATGGGGTTATTCACCCAAAATGACCATATTTTCGTTCCTGGAGACCTTCATCGAATATTTTATGACCCTACGAAAGAATTGATCGATTTGACGTCCCTAGAGCTTTCCCGTGGCTCGTTTGAAATGTTGTTACTACGGCACAAGGGGTATGTTAACCGTCAGCCCGAAAAAACTGAGTATGGGGCTATTCACCCAAAATGACCATATTTTCGGTCCACGAGACCTTCATCGAATATTTTATGACCCTACGAAAGAATCGGATCGATTTGATGTCCTTAGATCTTTTCCGTGGCCCGTTCGAAATTTCGCTACTACGGCCAAAGGGTTATGTTCACCGTCAGCCCGAAAAAAAACTAAGTATGCGGCTATTCTCCCAAAATGACCATATTTTCGGTCTTGTAGACCTTCATCGAATATTTTAAAACCCTAAGAAAGAATCGGATCGATTTGATGTCCCTAGAGCTTTCCCGTGGCCGTTCGAAATTTTGCTAATACGGCCATAGAGGTATGTTCACTGTCAGCCTGAAAAAAACTTTGTATGGGGCAATTCAACGAAAACGACCATATTTTCAATCCTGGAGACCTTCATCGAATATTTTATTCCCTACGAAAGAATCGGATCAATTTGATGTCCCTAGAGATTTCCCGTGGCCCGTTCGAAATTTCGCTACTACGGCCAAATGGGTATATTCACCGTCAGCCTGAAAAAAACTGATTATGCGGCTATTCTCCCAAAATAACCATATTTTCGGTCCTGGAGACCTTTATCGAATATTTTATGACCCTACGAAAGAATAGGATCGATTTGATATTCCTGGAACTTACCCGTGGCCCGTTTGAAATTTTGCTACTACGGCCAAAAGGGTATGTTCTCCGTAAGCCCGAAAAAACTGAGTATGGGGCTATTCACCCAAAATGACCATATTTTCAGTCCTGTAGACCTTCATCGAATATTTTATGACCCTAAAAAAGAATCGGATCAATTTGATGTCCCTAGATCTATCCCGTGGCCTGTTCGAAATTTTGGTAGTACGGCCAAAAGAGTATGTTTACCGTCAGCCCGAAAAAAACTGAGTATGGGGCTATTCACACAAAATGACCATATTTTCGGTCCTAGAGACCTTCATCGAATATTTTATGACCCTACGAAAGAATCGATCGATTTGATATTCCTAGAGCTTTCCCGTGGCTCGTTCGAAATTTTGTTACTACGGCACAAGGGGTATGTTCACCGTCAGCCCGAAAAAACTGAGTATGGGGCTATTCACCCAAAATGACCATATTTCTGGTCCTGGAGACCTTCATCGAATATTTTATGACCCTACGAAAGAATCGGATCGATTTGATGTCCCTAGATCTTTCTCGTGGCTCGTTCGAAATTTCGCTACTACGGCCAAAGGGTATGTTCACCGTCATCCCGAAAAAACTGAGTATGGGGCTATACACCAAAAATGACCATATTTTCGGTCCTAGAGACCTTCATCGAATATTTTATGACCCTACGAAAGAATCTGAGTGATTTGATGTCCCTAGAGCTTACCCGTGGCCCGTTCGAAATTTTGCTACTACGGCCAAAGGGGTTTGTTCACCGTCAGCCCGAAAAAATTGAGTATGGGGCTATTCACCCAAAATGACCATATTTTCGGTCCTGGAGACTTTCATCGAATATTTTATGGCCTTACGAAAGAATCGGATCGATTTGATGTCCCTAGAGGTTTCCCGTGGCCCTATCGAAATTTCGCTACTACGGCCAAAGTGGTATATTCAACGTCAGCCCGAAAACAAACTGAGTATGCGGCTATTCTCCCAAAAAAACCATATTTTCGGTCTCGGAGACCTTCATCGAATATTTTATGACCCTAAGAAAGATTTGGATCTATTTGATGTCCCTAGAGCTTTCCTGTGGCCCGTTCGAAATTTCGCTACTACGACCAAAGGGGTATGTTCACCGTTAGCCCGAAAAAAACTGAGTATGCGGCTATTCTCTTAAAATGACAATATTTTCGGTCGTGGAGACATTCATCGAATATTTTATGACCCTAAGAAAGAATCAGATCAATTTGATGTCCCTAGAGCTTTCCCGTGGCCCGTTCGAAATTTCGCTACTACGGCCAAAGGGTTATGTACACCGTCAGCCTGAAAAAAAACTGAGTATGCGGCTATTATCCCAAAATAACCACATTTTCGGTCCTGAGACCTTTATCGAATATTTTAAGACGCTAAGAAAGTATTGGATCGATTTGATGTCCCTAGAGCTTTCCCGTGGCTCGTTCGAAATTTCGCTACTACGGCCAAAGGGGTATGTTCACCGTTAGCCCGGAAAAAAAATTGAGTATGCGGCTATTCTCCCTAAATGACCATATTTTCGGTCCTGGAGACCTTCATCGAATATTTTATGACCCTACGAAAGAATCGATCGATTTGATGTCCCTAGAGCTTTCCCGTGGCTCATTCGAAATTTTGTTACTACGTCACAAGGGGTATGTTCACCGTTAGCCCGAAAAAACTGAGTATGGGGCTATTCACCCAAAATGACCATATTTCCGGTCCATGAGACCTTCATCGAATATTTTATGACCCTACGAAAGAATCGGATCGATTTGATGTCCCTACATCTTTCTCGTGGCCCGTTCGAAATTTCGCTAATACGGCCAAATGGGGTATGTTCACCGTCATCCCGAAAAAACTGAGTATGGGGCAATACACCAAAAATGACCATATTTTCGGTCCTAGAGACCTTCATCGAATATTTTGTGACCCTACGATAGAATCGGATTGATTTGATGTCCCTAGAGCTTACCCGTGGCCCGTTCGTAATTTTTCTTCTACGGAAAAAGGGGTTTGTTCACCGTCAGCCCGAAATAAGTGAGTATGGGGCTATTCACCCAAAATGACCATATTTTCGGTCCTGTAGACCTTCATCGAATATTTTATGACCCTACGAAAGAATCGGATCTATTTGATGTCCCTAGAAGTTTCCAGTGGCCCCTTCGAAATTTCGCTACTACGGCCAAAGGGGTATATTCACCGTTAGCCCGAAAAAAACTGAGAATGTGGCTATTCTCCCAAAATTACCATATTTTCGGTCCTGGAGACCTTCATCGAATATTTTATGACCCTACGAAAGAATCGGATTGATTTGATGTTCCTAGAGCTTACCCGTGGCCCGTTCGAAATTTTGCTACTACGGGCAAAGGGGTTTGTTCACCGTCAGCCCGAAAAAAGTGATATGGGGCTATTCACCCAAAATGACCATATTTTCGGTCCTGGAGACCTTCATCGAATATTTTTTGGCCCTACGAAAGAATCGGATCGATTTGATGTCCAAAGAGGTTTCCCGTGACCCCTTCGAAATTTCGCTACTACGGCCAAAGTGGTATATTCAACGTCAGCCCGAAATAAAACTGAGTATGCGGCTATTCTCCCAAAATAACCATATTTTCGGTCCTGGAGACCTTCATCGAATATTTTATGACGCTAAGAAAGTATTGGATCGATTTGATTTCCCTAGAGCTTTCCCGTGGCCCGTTCGAAATTTCGCTACTACGGCCAAAGGGGTATGTTCACTGTTAGCCCGAAAAAAAACTCAGTATGCGGCTATTCTCCCAAAATGACCATATTTTCGGTCCTGGAGACCTTCATCGAATATTTTATGAACCTACGAAAGAATCGGATCGATTTAATGTCCCTATAGGTTTCCCGTGGCCCGTTAGAAATTTCGCTACTACGGCCAAAGGGGTATCTTCACCTTCAGCCCGAAAAAAAACTGAGTATGCGGCTATTCTCCCAAAATAACCATATTTTCGGTCCTGGAGACCTTCATCGAATATTTTATGACCCTACAAAAGAATCGGATCGATTTGATGTCCCTAGAGCTTACCCGTGGCCTGTTCGAAATTTCGCTACTACGGCCAAAGGGGTATGTTCACCGTTAGCCTGAAAAAAAACTGAGTATGCGGTTATTCTCCCAAAATGACCATATTTTCAGTCCTGGAGACATTCATCGAATATTTTATGACCCTAAGAAAGAATCGGATCAATTTGATGTCCTTAAAACTTTCCCGTGGCCCGTTCGAAATTTTGCTATTACGGCCAAGCTCACCGTCAGCCAGAAAAACTAAGTATGGGGTTATTCACCCAAAATGACCATATTTTTGGTCCTAGAGACTTTCATCGAATATTTTATGACCCTACGAAAGAATCGGATTGACTTGATGTACCTAGAGCTTACCCGTGGCATGTTCAAAATTTTGCTACTACGGCCAAAGAGGTTTGTTCACCGTCAGCCCGAAAAAAGTGAGTATGGGGCTATTCACCCAAAATGACCATATTTTCGGTCCTGGAGACCTTCATCGAATATTTTATGACCCTACGAAAGAATTGATCGATTTGATGTCCCTAGAGCTTTCCCGTGGCTCGTTCGAAATGTTGTTACTACGGCACAAGGGGTATGTTAACCGTCAGCCCGAAAAAACTGAGTATGGGGCTATTCACCCAAAATGACCATATTTTCGGTCCATGAGACCTTCATCGAATATTTTATGACCCTACGAAAGAATCGGATCGATTTGATGTCCCTAGATCTTTTCCGTGGCCCGTTCGAAATTTCGCTACTACTGCCAAAGTGATATGTTCACCGTCATCCCGAAAAAACTGAGTATGTGGCTATACACCAAAAATGACCATATTTTCGGTCCTAGAGACCTTCATCGAATATTTTATGACCCTACGAAAGAATCAGATCAATTTGATGTCCCTAGATCTTTCCCGTGGCCCGTTCGAAATTTCGGTAGCACGGCCAAAAGGGTATGTTTACCGTCAGCCCGAAAAAAACTGAGTATGGGGCTATTCATGTAGGTTTCTGGACGGATCGTACACGGGATATCGCTATCTACGCAGGTGCGGAATCCCTGCGTGGGTAGATACGAGCGTAGAATACGTAAAACACGAACACACGATATAAACGAAACCACGTTATATTATAACTCGAACCACGTCTATTACAGACACTTGACACGTGAAATGATCACAGCTATATTGATCTCTGAAACAAACTCTCTAAAAACCGAACCCTAAACAGTAACCCGTAGGTTACTTAAATACACGACAACTTCGCCTCAGGCGAAGTTGTCAATAACTTCGCTCGTTGAACAAGTTCGCCTAGGCGAACTTGTCAACAACTTCGCTTGGTTGACAAGTTCGCCTAAGCGAACTTGTCAACAACTTCGCTGTTACACAAACAATTACATAAACAATATTACAGACTCGATTACAGACTTTATACATATGAACTACTGACATCTATGCACCAACAGACTCCCCCTTGGCAGTAGCTTCATATCTTGATCTTTCAGCTCTTGTCTTGTAATCCTGTATCTTCATGCGTGCACTCCTTCTTTAACACACACCGTGACTACTCGCTGATATTTCCTTGCTTCATCCTTCCAAGCAGGAATATATAATATATTCTTTTCGTTCAACGCTTGCAAATCAGCTTTCGATAAGTTAACAAGATGCATCGGGTCATACACCCTCAGCACTTCTTGTTCATCTTCGTCTTCCATCACGGCTTCAGCAGACTGGCAATCAACGTACCACCATTTTAGATTCTTCAACACATCTTGAGGCATATTATTCATTGGAACCTCCTTGATGCATCGGATCGGCTTGTACTTCATCACCATCCATGGCTTGCCATCTGCTCTCAATCCCCTCTTTGTATCCTCCACGAGCTTTCCCTTCTGTGGCTTTATTAGTTCAAACTTCTTTTCTTTTACGCCTTCTTTCCACACAATCTTCTCAATCATTCTTGCCATATTGTTGTCACTTCTGTTTATCAGGCCTAATCTGCCCAAATCTTTCACCTCGCATTCCGGCAACGTGTTGAAAGATCTCAACATTCTCTTGAAGTATTGAATGCCATCATAACGTTTTACCACAAATAACTTGATCTGTTCATCATAAATCCAACAGATGATCCCCTTCTTCGCCTCAGCATAGCCTTTAATGTTATAGCTCTTCTTGAACATGGCTGGAACAGCAGGCTTCTTGGTGTTGATAAACCAATGAGCACAGCCTTCCTTCCACCTAGGCTGCTCCTCCCACTCAGTAGTCTCATCCATCACAGCCCTCACATCGGCTTTCTCAACCTCAGGGATCTCGTGTTCAACGTTTTCTTCAACAATCTCCCCTTCTTCTATCACATCTTCTACCACAATTTCTGCACCAATCTTTTCAATCTCACTGATTGGCAGAACATCTTCATCAAATAACACATCGTCGCTGAACATGTCATCATCAAGTTCCTTCAGCGCATCGATCACGTCATCCTCCACCATCACTACATCATCACCACCAGCCGCTTCGGTAGACTCCCCCTCAGCTGTGGAAGCCCCAAGAGCTTGAGAGGTTCTTGGCAGCTCACCACCTGCACCTTCCGGTGCATTGGGGTCATCGTCTCGGTCTTCTCGTCGCTTGGTCCTCAACTCATCACCTCTACAGCTCATCTCCCCTTGAGATGCCAAGAACACCTTCAAGGCATCTATAACTTTCCCGACATGATCAATTCTTAGTAACCAGTTAAAAAATAATACAACTACAAACTAAGAAAAACTTATAAAATTTTAACGAATAAGGGATCAAATTTCAGTCTAGTCAGGGACACCACGTTTCAGAAAAGATCCTAACAAGAATCATACTAACTACGTGACTGTTACATAGATCCGTGTTTAGCTGTATTATGACATATAGAGACAGGTTGTAAGCAGGTATAACTTAAAGTGGTTTTCATCGTTCCTGTGATACGAGTTAGGTTCAATTAATCCTTAAAATTTAAGTGTGCAACAACTCAGAAATATTGATACCTCCTATCTATCCTCAAAGCGTATTTGGCTTTCCCCAAGTCACCCCGAATTGACTTCGACCCATAGTGTCTGATTAAATTGTATGTACTCTCCTTCTGGTTCCCGTTCTTCTTCTTACTCTAAGATAGAGAAGTCTTGATTTTATGATCACTAATATGTTACAATAACCCCAAATTTTTTTTTTTAACAACATAGACTTCAAAGTAGAAATTAACTGCAAGTCCCGAACCTGGATCACTGCAGTGTCTTGAAACGCTTTCTTCACGGGAATCAGAACACACATGGGCTCGTGTATGACTGGGTAATCGCTTTTCTGCCTATCATTCGAAAAGATATATATGAAGACATGCAAAACTCTTAAGGAGTTTCCACGTAAAATCAAGTAAAATTAGTTTGTATCACATCTACTTTTACGCACCATAAAAAGTTACCATGACATACAATGATTGTCCTAAAGCCTTTTAAGTCTAATAACTTCACTAGTTAAGCACACACAATCAGTATATATATCATTTTCCAAGGTTAGATCAATTTTCCGTTTAACATAGCTAACGAACTTCTTATGAAGTAACAGACTTGAAAAGTACTTTCATTTCCCTAAAAAAATTTTGACTTCAATCGCCCCGATCACTTCAAAGTCTTCAGGTAAACGGCAATCCTGAAGATCCAATGGATCAACTGGACCGACCACATACAAGTATGTGTCCTTCTAACTAAGTATGACCGACTAATTTTCAGCGACAGAAAGAAAGCACATCATAACCGCCCCGGTCACTTTCAGTCATCTGGTTAATGGCGACCCTCATTCTCTACAAGTAGAAACGAGGACCAAAACATATCCGAGGATATGTCCATCAAACTGAGGTAACCGACTAATTTTAAGCAATAGTGACGTTTTTTTTTTTATTTTTTTTAAATAAACACAAAAAAAAAACATGGTTACTCGGGAATGATCATCCCATTCAGTTCAATAAGGTTTTGAAATCTGGATTTGTCAAACGCTTTAGTGTATAAATCAGCGAAATTATCAAGCGTATCCACCTTCCTGTTATTTTGCCTCCAATCTCACCGGCAAAACTGACTCTTGCTCCTTGAACAGGTTTTAAATCTTGTAACAAATCCTTGTTACCAGTCATGTGCCGGGAACAGCCGCTGTCCACAACCCAAAGATTATTGGACGCCCTGTTCAACTGTTTCTGCACAAACAAAAGAGATTATTAAAACTTGGGGACCCAAGACCTCTTGATCTTGGGTCGACTAACCTTCTTATCAGAACTCACACACCTTGACTGACCATAGTTAGCATTAGGAAAATTTTCACGAGTCCTAATAGGATACCTCCTTGGAGACTGATAGTGAGGCCAACCAAACCGACGATCATTAATAGAATCAAAAGAATTATAGCATTTGGTTTGGTTATTAGTGGTATAAAAACGAGATGTGTTTCTTTGAAAACCTGTATTATATTTCAAATTTGAATGGTTTTCATTTTTAACATTTAAACGATTTCCAGAAACCTTAGTCTCAGTTTTCGACAGCCTCACCTCTATGAAACGCTGCTTCAGAGGGCAATCAGCAACAAGGTGCCCTGTTTGATTACATCTAAAACAACATCTATATTCAGCTTTCTTTTCAGCAGATGTTTTAGATGTGGAGGCAGTATTACCACCCGTACGTCTCACATAAGGTGGGACATATGGATTGAGTGGAGTACTCTTTTGAGTCGATTTAACCTTTTCTCCACTAGTGGGTAATACTTCATTCTCTTTTGTCTTACCCGACTCGGATGACTTATCCGAATCAGATGAGACTGGACTTGAAATTTTAATTTTTGAGACAGGCGAACTTGTTTCGCCTTTACTAACTTCTGGTACTTTACCAGTTTCCTTAGCAGTACCTGTCTGATCAGCTACAAAATTAACAGATTCATGAACACTAGGATTGAAAGTATAATTATGGTTATATGGTGGTGGAACCTCATGGTAACCAATTCCTCCCCTCTTAGGTGAGGAACCTTGATCACTGACGAGGTGATCAAGAATAGCAGAGGAATTCCGGAATTGCTCCAGTTTCCTATTTAGTTCCACCACTTTTACCTGGTGATCAGCAATCTGCTTTTCTTTCTCAGCAATTAACTTGGTTTTATCTTCTAAAACCTCGTAGCTTAGATCAATCACATCAATTTTTTCAGCTAATTTTGTTTTTAAAGTTTTAACGTCCTTTTCACACGCTTTAATTTTTATTCTATAATTATTTTCTCTTGTCTTTGTAAAATGATGATCTTCTTTCAAGGTTTTAAATTCGGCATCCAATTTAACATACTGATCAGTAATTGTAGCAAGCTGTTCAGACAAGTTCTCACATTTAGTACAGATAGGTTTAGTACATACCTCGGAGTTCCGGTCATCAGCCATGAAAGCCTTTTCATTCTCAGCAGCTTTCATACACTCTTCAGCTGCAACCTTCGCCATGTGTGCCTGCTCAAAGAGTTCTCCAGAGAACATATTCCAGTTGTATTCACCAGCATCAGACATCATGGCTCTATTCCCATTGTTATTTCCACTTTGCTGTGTAGTCCTCCCCTGACTACGTTCTACCCGTGCATTAGTGCACTCTTTTGCAAAGTGTCCATTTTGTTGGCAATTGTAACACCTCACCCTTGGCTTGTCAAATCCTGGTTTTCTACCTACGAACTTTCTGCCAGTCTTCTTCATGAAACGCTTCACCCTTCTGACTATCATCGCCATCTGCCACTGCAGATCCATCTCCTCCAGATCATCAGGATCGATCTGGTCATAGTCTTCTTCCAAAACAGCAGGGTCCACAATCTTCCCTTGTATGTAGTTCTCCTAAGAAGCAATAAAAGATGCATAGACTGCAAACTGCTCTTCAGCAGATTTGACACTCATTGGCATCTTAGTGTAGTTATTGCTTGAAGCACTGGGAGAGAAACTACTTGTGGATGCTTGAGGTTTCGAAGCACTTGATCCTCCAGCAACAAAGCAAACATCACCGTTCATGTTTACAGACACATTTCCTTCATGAGAAGAGTCAGAACCTGACTGTCCTTTGGAGTAGTAAGCAGCAGAGTCAGGCTTCGAACTTGAGCCTGAGTTAACTTTGGCACCATACATACCAGGGTCTTGAATCTGATCTGTTGGTGTCTCTTTACGAACCATATTAAGCTCAAAGGTTCTGAGCTTGTTTACTGCTGTCTCCAAATCATAATTAGGAAAGTCTCTGTCTTCCCTCATTAGAACAGTGTACATTTCCCACTTCGGTGGGAGAGCATCGAGAAGCTTTTCAACTATTTCCTCTTCTCTGTAAGCAATCGAATAGTTGTTCAGCTCTATCATTAGATGATAATATCGGGTGATAATATCATCGAGTGATTCGTTCTTCAAATGCTTGAATACAGAGAACTGGGTCTTTAACAGCTTAATCTTCGAAGCACGAATACCCACGTTCCCTTCGAATCTATTCTCAAGAGCATCCCAAAGCTCTCGTGCAGAAGTGTACTTCCTGAATGTATGGAGAACCTCTTGAGGAAGAGCCATAGTAATTGCAGCATGGGCCTTGCTCTCGGCCTCATACATTTTCTTCTCTTCTTCCTCCATCTTGCTGTACTTCTTAACCACATCACGACCTTCGTACACCATTGTCGGTGGGATATATCCATCCTGGATGCACACCCACATCTTTGCATCCTGGTATTTAATATACTGAATGAATCTATCCTTCCACGCCACAAAGTCAGTTCCTTTCATCAACCTTGGGGCCTTAGTAGCCGACCCCGCTTCTACTTTCATTTTGACTAACTCTGAGATGTTAATTGTCGACATCTTCGCGAAAACAAGAAAAACCCGAAAATTCAAAAAAAATCTTCCAAACAGTACTATAGGCGAAGTTAAGGCTAACTTCGCTTAAGTGTTAACTTCGCTGGAAAATTCTTAAATTCGCGTGACTTGGCGAAGTTGAGAATAACTTCGCTTAAGATAAGCGAACTTAGGAGGTAAGCGAAGTTGAGGATAACTTCGATTAGGCGAACTTATGAGGTAGGCGAAGTTGTGGATAACTTCGCTTAGCCTTATATCTTCGCCGAAACCCTACTTCCAGTGACGGCAACTTCGCCTGAAGAACAGTAACTTCGCCCGAAGAACACTGAAAATATTCAGATCTGTTTTCGACGATTTAGCAGTTTCCGGTCGGTGTAATGGCTTGAATAAGACTGTATAAGGTGAGTATAACACAATCCCAACGAAAACGTGTCCCGCGAATAGGTCAAACGAGACGTTTTCTACACCCGCGTGAAATCCCGAACCTCACAATCGAGCCTAAAGCTCTGATACCAATTGTAGGTTCCTGGACGGATCGTACACGGGATATCGCTATCTACGCAGGTGCGGAATCCCTGCGTGGGTAGATACGAGAGTAGAATACGTAAACCACGAACACACGATATAAACGAAACCACGTTATATTATAACTCGAACCACGTCTATTACAGACACTTGACACGTGAAATGATCACAGCTATATTGAACTCTGAAACAAACTCTCTAAAAACCGAACCCTAAACAGTAACCCGTAGGTTACTTAAATACACGACAACTTCGCCTCAGGCGAAGTTGTCAATAACTTCGCTCGTTGAACAAGTTCGCCTAGGCGAACTTGTCAACAACTACGCTTGGTTGACACGTTCGCCTAAGCGAACCTGTCAACAACTTCGCTGTTACACAAACAATTACATAAACAATATTACAGACTTAATTACAGACTTTATACATATGAACTACTGACATCTATGCACCAACAATTCACACAAAATGACCATATTTTCGGTCCTGGAGACCTTCATCGAATATTTTATGACCCTACGAAAGAATCGATCGATTTGATGTCCCTAGAGCTTTCCCGTGGCTCGTTCGAAATTTTGCTACTACGGCCAAAGGGTTATGTACACCGTCAGCCCGAAAAAAAACTGAGTATGCGGCTATTCTCCCAAAATAACCATATTTTCGGTCCTGGAGACCTTTATCGAATATTTGATGTCCCTAAATCTTTCCCGTGGCCCGTTCGAAATTTCGCTACTACGGCCAAAAGGGTATGTTCACCATCAGCCCGAAAAAACTGAGTATGGGGCTATTCACAGAAAATAACCATATTTTCGCCCGAAAGACCTGCATCGAATATTTTATGACCCTACGAAAGAATCAGATTGATTTGATGTCCCTAAATTTTTCCCGTGGCCCGTTCGAAATTTTGCTACTACGGCCAAAGGGGTATGGTTACCGGCAGCCCGAAAAAACTAAGTATGGCGCTATTCACCCAAAATGACCAAATTTTCAGTCCTGGAGACCTTCATTGAATATTTTATGACCCTACGAAAGAATCAGATCGATTTGATGTCCCTAGATTTTTCCCGTGGCCCGTTCTAAATTTCGGTAGTACGTCCAAAGGGGTTTGTTCACCGTCAGCCCGAAAAAAAACTGAGTATGCGCCTATTCTCCCAAAATGACCATATTTTCGGTCCTGGAGACCTTCATCGAATATTTTACGACCCTAAGAAAGAATCGCATCGATTTGATGTCCCTAGAGCTTACCCGTGGCCCGTTCGAAATTTCACTACTACGGCCGGAGGGGTAATTTCACCGTCAGCCCGAAAATAAACTGAGTATGCGGCTATTCTCCCAAAATGACGATATTTTCAATCCTAGAGACCTTCATCGAATATTTTATGACCCTAAGAAAGAATCGGATCGATTTGATGTCCCTAAATCTTTCCCGTGGCCCGTTCGAAATTTTGCTACTACGGCCAAAAGGGTATGTTCACCATCAGCCCGAAAAAACTGAGATTGGGGCTATTCACCGAAAACAACCATATTTTCGCCGAAAGACCTGCATCGAATATTTTATGACCCTACGAAAGAATCAAATCGATTTTATGTCACTAGATCTTTCCCGTGACCCGTTCGAAATTTTGCTACTACGGCCAAAGGGGTTTGTTCACCGTCAGCCTGAAAAAAAACTGAGTATGCGGCTATTCTCCCAAAATGACCATATTTTCGCCGAAAGACCTTCATCGAATATTTTATGACTCTAAGAAAGAATCAGATCGATTTGATGTCCCTAGAGCTTACCCGCGGCCCGTTCGAAATTTCACAACTACGGACAAAGGGGTAAGTTCACCGTCAGCCCGAAAATAAACTGAGTATGCGGCTATTCTCCCAAAATGACGATATTTTCGGTCCTAGAGACCTTCATCGAATATTTTATGACCCTAAGAAAGAATCAGATCGATTTGATGTCCCTATAGCTTTCCCGTGGCCCATTTGAAATTTTGCTAATACGGCCAAAGGGGTATATTCACTGTCAGCCCGAAAAAAACTGAGTATGGTGCTATTCAATGAAAATGACCATATTTTCAGTCCTGGAGACCTTCATCGAATATATCATGACCCTTCGAAAGAATCGGATCGATTTGATGTCCCTTGATCTTTCACGTGACTCGTTCGAAATTTTGCTACTACGGCAAAAGGGGTATGGTTACCGGCAGCCGAAAAAACTGAGTATGGCGCTATTCACCCAAAGTGACCAAATTTTCAGTCCTGGAGACCTTCATTGAATATTTTATGACCCTACGAAAGAATCAGATCGATTTGATGTCCCTAGATCTTTCCCGTGGCCCGTTCTGAATTTCGGTAGTACGTCCAAAGGGGTTTGTTCACCGTCAGCCTGAAAAAAAACTGAGTATGCGGCTATTCTCCCAAAATGACCATATTTTCGATCCTTGAGACCTTCATCGAATATTTTTTGACCCTAAGAAAGAATCGGATCGATTTGATGTCCCTAGAGCTTACCCGTGGCCGTTCGAAATTTCACTACTACGGACAAAGGGGTAAGTTCACCGTCAGCCCGAAAATAAACTGAGTATGCGGCTATTCTCCCATAATGACGATATTTTCTGTCCTAGAGACCTTCATCGAATATTTTATGACTCTAAGAAAGAATCGGATCGATTTGATGTCCCTAGAGCTTACCCGTGGCCCGTTCGAAATTTCACTACAACGGCCAAAGGGGTAAGTTCACCGTCAGCCCGAAAATAAACTGAGTATGCGGCTATTCTCCCAAAATGACGATATTTTCGGTCCTAGAGACCTTCATCGAATATTTTATGACCCTAAGAAAGAATCAGATCGATTTGATGTCCCTAGAGCTTACCCGTGGCCCGTTCGAAATTTCACTACTACGGACAAAGGGGTAAGTTCACCGTCAGCCCGAAAATAAACTGAGTATGCTGCTATTCTCCCAAAATGACGATATTTTCGGTCCTAGAGACCTTCATCGAATATTTTATGACCCTAAGAAAGAATCGGATCGATTTGATGTCCCTATAGCTTTCCCATGGCCCATTTGAAATTTAGCTAATACAGCCAAAGGGGTATATTCACTGTCAGCCCGAAAAAAACTGAGTATGGTGCTATTCAATGAAAATGACCATATTTTCAGTCCTGGAGACCTTCATCGAATATATTATGACCCTACGAAATAATCGGATCGATTTGATGTCCCTAGATCTTTCCCGTGACCCGTTCGAAATTTTGCTACTACGGCCAAAGGGGTATGGTTACCGGCAGCCCGAAAAAACTGAGTATTGCGCTATTCACCCAAAATGACCAAATTTTTAGTCCTGGAGACCTTCATTGAATATTTTATAACCCTACGAAAGAATCAGATCGATTTGATGTCCCTAGATCTTTCCCGTGGCCAGTTCTGAATTTCGGCAGTACGTCCAAAGGGGTTTGTTCACCGTCAGCCTGAAAAAAAACTGAGTATGCGGCTATTCTCCCAAAATGACCATATATTCAGTCTTGGAGACCTTCATTGAATATTTTATGACCCTACGAAAGAATCAGATCGATTTGATGTCCCTAGATCTTTCCCGTGGCCCGTTCTGAATTTCGGTAGTACGTCCAAAGGGGTTTGTTCACCGTCAGCCTGAAAAAAAACTGAGTATGCGGCTATTCTCCCAAAATGACCATATTTTCGATCCTTGAGACCTTCATCGAATATTTTATGACCCTAAGAAAGAATCGGATCGATTTGATGTCCCTAGAGCTTACCCGTGGCCCGTTCGAAATTTCACTACAACGGCCAAAGGGGTAAGTTCACCGTCAGCCCGATAATAAACTGAGCATGCGGCTATTCTCCCAAAATGACGATATTTTCGGTCCTAGAGACCTTCATCGAATATTTTAAGACTCTAAGAAAGAATCAGATCGATTTGATGTCCTTAGAGCTTACCCGCGGCCCGTTCGAAATTTCACTCCTACGGACAAAGGGGTAAGTTCACCGTCAGCCCGAAAATAAACTGAGTATGCGGCTATTCTCCCAAAATGACGATATTTTTGGTCCTAGAGACCTTCATCGAATATTTTATGACCCTAAGAAAGAATCAGATCGATTTGATGTCCCTATAGCTTTCCTGTGGCCCATTTGAAATTTTGCCAATACGGCCAAAGGGGTATATTCACTTTCAGCCCGAAAAAAACTGAGTATGGTGCTATTCAATGAAAATGACCATATTTTCAGTCCTGGAGACCTTCATCGAATATATTATGACCCTTCGAAAGAATCGGATCGATTTGATGTCCCAAGATCTTTCACGTGACTCGTTCGAAATTTTGCTACTACGGCCAAAGGGGTATGGTTACCAGCAGCCCGAAAAAACTGAGTATGGCGCTATTCACCCAAAATGAACAAATTTTCAGTCCTGGAGACCTTCATTGAATATTTTCTGACCCTACGAAAAAATCAGATCGATTTGATGTCCCTGGATCTTTCCCGTGGCCCGTTCTGAATTTCAGTAGTACGTCCAAAGGGGTTTGTTCACCGTCAGCTTGAAAAAAAAACTGAGTATGCGGCTATTCTCCCAAAATGACCATATTTTCGATCCTTGAGACCTTCATCGAATATTTTATGACCCTAAGAAAGAATCGGATCGATTTGATGTCCCTAGAGCTTACCCGTGGCCGTTCGAAATTTCACTACTACGGACAAAGGGGTAAGTTCACCGTCAGCCCGAAAATAAACTGAGTATGCGGCTATTCTCCCATAATGACGATATTTTCGGTCCTAGAGACCTTCATCGAATATTTTATGACTCTAAGAAAGAATCGGATCGATTTGATGTCCCTAGAGCTTACCCGTGGCCCGTTCGAAATTTCACTACAACGGCCAAAGGGGTAAGTTCACCGTCAGCCCGAAAATAAACTGAGTATGCGGCTATTCTCCCAAAATGACGATATTTTCGGTCCTAGAGACCTTCATCGAATATTTTATGACCCTAAGAAAGAATCAGATCGATTTGATGTCCCTAGAGCTTACCCGTGGCCCGTTCGAAATTTCACTACTACGGACAAAGGGGCAAGTTCACCGTCAGCCCGAAAATAAACTGAGTATGCGGCTATTCTCCCAAAATGACGATATTTTCAATCCTAGAGACCTTCATCGAATATTTTATGACCCTAAGAAAGAATCGGATCGATTTGATGTCCCTAAATCTTTCCCGTGGCCCGTTTGAAATTTTGCTACTACGGCCAAAAGGGTATGTTCACCATCAGCCCGAAAAAACTGAGATTGGGGCTATTCACCGAAAATAACCATATTTTCGCCGAAAGACCTGCATCGAATATTTTATGACCCTACGAAAGAATCAAATCGATTTTATGTCACTAGATCTTTCCCGTGACCCGTTCGAAATTTTGCTACTACGGCCAAAGGGGTTTGTTCACCGTCAGCCTGAAAAAAAACTGAGTATGCGGCTATTCTCCCAAAATGACCATATTTTCGCCGAAAGACCTTCATCGAATATTTTATGACTCTAAGAAAGAATCAGATCGATTTGATGTCCCTAGAGCTTACCCGCGGCCCGTTCGAAATTTCACAACTACGGACAAAGGGGTAAGTTCACCGTCAGCCCGAAAATAAACTGAGTATGCGGCTATTCTCCCAAAATGACGATATTTTCGGTCCTAGAGACCTTCATCGAATATTTTATGACCCTAAGAAAGAATCAGATCGATTTGATGTCCCTATAGCTTTCCCGTGGCCCATTTGAAATTTTGCTAATACGGCCAAAGAGGTATATTCACTGTCAGCCCGAAAAAAACTGAGTATGGTGCTATTCAATGAAAATGACCATATTTTCAGTCCTGGAGACCTTCATCGAATATATCATGACCCTTCGAAAGAATCGGATCGATTTGATGTCCCTTGATCTTTCACGTGACTCGTTCGAAATTTTGCTACTACGGCAAAAGGGGTATGGTTACCGGCAGCCGAAAAAACTGAGTATGACGCTATTCACCCAAAATGACCAAATTTTCAGTCCTGGAGACCTTCATTGAATATTTTATGACCCTACGAAAGAATCAGATCGATTTGATGTCCCTAGATCTTTCCCGTGGCCCGTTCTGAATTTCGGTAGTACGTCCAAAGGGGTTTGTTCACCGTCAGCCTGAAAAAAAACTGAGTATGCGGCTATTCTCCCAAAATGACCATATTTTCGATCCTTGAGACCTTCATCGAATATTTTATGACCCTAAGAAAGAGTCGGATCGATTTGATGTCCCTAGAGCTTACCCGTGGCCGTTCGAAATTTCACTACTACGGACAAAGGGGTAAGTTTACCGTCAGCCCGAAAATAAACTGAGTATGCGGCTATTCTCCCATAATGACGATATTTTCGGTCCTAGAGACCTTCATCGAATATTCTATGACTCTAAGAAAGAATCGGATCGATTTGATGTCCCTAGAGCTTACCCGTGGTCCGTTCGAAATTTCACTACAACGGCCAAAGGGGTAAGTTCACCGTCAGCCCGAAAATAAACTGAGTATGCGGCTATTCTCCCAAAATGACGATATTTTCGGTCCTAGAGACCTTCATCGAATATTTTATGACCCTAAGAAAGAATCAGATCGATTTGATGTCCCTAGAGCTTACCCGTGGCCCGTTCGAAATTTCACTACTACGGACAAAGGGGCAAGTTCACCGTCAGCCCGAAAATAAACTGAGTATGCGGCTATTCTCCCAAAATGACGATATTTTCGGTCCTAGAGACCTTCATCGAATATTTTATGACCCTAAGAAAGAATCAGATCGATTTGATGTCCCTATAGCTTTCCTGTGGCCCATTTGAAATTTTGCTAATACGGCCAAAGGGGTATATTCACTTTCAGCCCGAAAAAAACTGAGTATGGTGCTATTCAATGAAAATGACCATATTTTCAGTCCTGGAGACCTTCATCGAATATATTATGACCCTTCGAAAGAATCGGATCGATTTGATGTCCCTAGATCTTTCACGTGACTCGTTCGAAATTTTGCTACTACGGCCAAAGGGGTATGGTTACCGGCAGCCCGAAAAAACTGAGTATGGCGCTATTCACCCAAAATGAACAAATTTTCAGTCCTGGAGACCTTCATTGAATATTTTATGACAATACGAAAGAATCGGATCGATTTGATGTCCCTAGATATTTCCCGTGGCCCGTACTGAATTTCGGTAGTACGTCCAAAGGGGTTTGTTCACCGTCAGCCTGAAAAAAAACTGAGTATGCGGCTATTCTCCCAAAATGACCATATTTTCGATCCTTGAGACCTTCATCGAATATTTTATGACCCTAAGAAAGAATCGGATCGATTTGATGTCCCTAGAGCTTACCCGTGGCCGTTCGAAATTTCACTACTACGGACAAAGAGGTAAGTTCACCGTCAGCCCGAAAATAAACTGAGTATGCGGCTATTCTCCCATAATGACGATATTTTCGGTCCTAGAGACCTTCATCGAATATTTTATGACTCTAAGAAAGAATCGGATCTATTTGATGTCCCTAGAGCTTACTCGTGGCCCGTTCGAAATTTCACTACAACGGCCAAAGGGGTAAGTTCAACGTCAGCCCGAAAATAAACTGAGTATGCGGCTATTCTCCCAAAATGACGATATTTTCGGTCCTAGAGACCTTCATAGAATATTTTATGACCCTAAGAAAGAATCAGATCGATTTGATGTCCCTAGAGCTTACCCGTGGCCCGTTCGAAATTTCACTACTACGGACAAAGGGGCAAGTTCACCGTTAGCCCGAAAATAAACTGAGTATGCGGCTATTCACCCAAAATGACGATATTTTCGGTCCTAGAGACCTTCATCGAATATTTTATGACCCTAAGAAAGAATCAGATCGATTTGATGTCCCTATAGCTTTCCTGTGGCCCATTTGAAATTTTGCAAATACGGCCAAAGCGGTATATTCACTTTCAGCCCGAAAAAAACTGAGTATGGTGATATTCAATGAAAATGACCATATTTTCAGTCCTGGAGACCTTCATCGAATATATTATGACCCTTCGAAAGAATCGGATCGATTTGATGTCCCTAGATCTTTCACGTGACTCGTTCGAAATTTTGCTACTACGGCCAAAGGGGTATGGTTACCGGCAGCCCGAAAAAACTGAGTATGGCGCTATTCACCCAAAATGAACAAATTTTCAGTCCTGGAGACCTTCATTGAATATTTTATGACCCTATGAAAGAATCAGATCGAGTTGATGTCCCTAGATCTTTCCTGTGGCCCGTTCTGAATTTCGGTAGTACGTCCAAAGGGGTTTGTTCACCGTCAGCCTGAAAAAAAACTGAGTATGCGGATATTCTACCAAAATGACCATATTTTCGATCCTTGAGACCTTCATCGAATATTTTATGACCCTAAGAAAGAATCGGATCGATTTGATGTCCCTAGAGCTTACCCGTGGCCGTTCGAAATTTCACTACTACGGACAAAGGGGTAAGTTCACCGTCAGCCCGAAAATAAACTGAGTATGCGGCTATTCTCCCATAATGACGATATTTTCGGTCCTAGAGACCTTCATCGAATATTTTATGACTCTAAGAAAGAATCGGATCGATTTGATGTCCCTAGAGCTTACCTGTGGCCCGTTCGAAATTTCACTACAACGGGCAAAGGGGTAAGTTCACCGTCAGCCCGAAAATAAACTGAGTATGCGGCTATTCTCCCAAAATGACGATATTTTCGGTCCTAGAGACCTTCATCGAATATTTTATGACCCTAAGAAAGAATCAGATCGATTTGATGTCCCTAGAGCTTACCCGTGGCCCGTTCGAAATTTCACTACTACGGACAAAGGGGAAAGTTCACCGTCAGCCCGAAAATAAACTGAGTATGCGGCTATTCTCCCAAAATGACGATATTTTCGGTCCTAGAGACCTTCATCGAATATTTTATGACCCTAAGAAAGAATCAGATCGATTTGATGTCCCTATAGCTTTCCTGTGGCCCATTTGAAATTTTTCTAATACGGCCAAAGCGGTATATTCACTTTCAGCCCGAAAAAAACTGAGTATGGTGCTATTCAATGAAAATGACCATATTTTCAGTCCTGGAGACCTTCAACGAATATATTATGACCCTTCGAAAGAATCGGATCGATTTGATGTCCCTAGATCTTTCACGTGACTCGTTCGAAATTTTGCTACTACGGCCAAAGGGGTATGGTTACCGGCAGCCCGAAAAAACTGAGTATGGCGCTATTCACCCAAAATGAACAAATTTTCAGTCCTGGAGACCTTCATTGAATATTTTATGACCCTACGAAAGAATCAGATCGATTTGATGTCCCAAGATCTTTCCTGTGGCCCGTTCTGAATTTCGGTAGTACGTCCAAAGGGGTTTGTTCACCGTCAGCCTGAAAAAAAACTGAGTATGCGGCTATTCTCCCAAAATGACCATATTTTCGATCCTTGAGACCTTCATCGAATATTTTATGACCCTAAGAAAGAATCGGATCGATTTGATGTCCCTAGAGCTTACCCGTGGCCCGTTCGAAATTTCACTACAACGGCCAAAGGGGTAAGTTCACCGTCAGCCAGATAATAAACTGAGTATGCGGCTATTCTCTCAAAATGACGATATTTTCGGTCCTAGAGACCTTCATCGAATATTTTATGACTCTAAGAAAGAATCAGATCGATTTGATGTCCCTAGAGCTTACCCGTGGCCCGTTCGAAATTTCACTACTACGGACAAAGGGGAAAGTTCACCGTCAGCCCGAAAATAAACTGAGTATGCGGCTATTCTCCCAAAATGACGATATTTTCGGTCCTAGAGTCCTTCATCGAATATTTTATGACCCTAAGAAAGAATTAGATCGATTTGATGTCCCTATAGCTTTCCTGTGGCCCATTTGAAATTTTTCTAATACGGCCAAAGCGGTATATTCACTTACAGCCCGAAAAAAACTGAGTATGGTGCTATTCAATGAAAATGACCATATTTTCAGTCCTGGAGACCTTCATCGAATATATTATGACCCTTCTAAAGAATCGGATCGATTTGATGTCCCTAGATCTTTCACGTGACTCGTTCGAAATTTTGCTACTACGGCCAAAGGGGTATGGTTACCGGCAGCCCGAAAAAACTGAGTATGGCGCTATTCACCCAAAATGAACAAATTTTCAGTCCTGGAGACCTTCATTGAATATTTTATGACCCTACGAAAGAATCGATCGATTTGATGTCCCTAGAGCTTTCCCGTGGCTCGTTCGAAATTTTGCTACTACGGCCAAAGGGTTATGTACACCGTCAGCCCGAAAAAAAACTGAGTATGCGGCTATTCTCCCAAAATAACCATATTTTCGGTCCTGGAGACCTTTATCGAATATTTGATGTCCCTAAATCTTTCCCGTGGCCCGTTCGAAATTTCGCTACTACGGCCAAAAGGGTATGTTCACCATCAGCCCGAAAAAACTGAGTATGGGGCTATTCACAGAAAATAACCATATTTTCGCCCGAAAGACCTGCATCGAATATTTTATGACCCTACGAAAGAATCAGATTGATTTGATGTCCCTAAATTTTTCCCGTGGCCCGTTCGAAATTTTGCTACTACGGCCAAAGGGGTATGGTTACCGGCAGCCCGAAAAAACTAAGTATGGCGCTATTCACCCAAAATGACCAAATTTTCAGTCCTGGAGACCTTCATTGAATATTTTATGACCCTACGAAAGAATCGGATCGATTTGATGTCCCTAGATTTTTCCCGTGGCCCGTTCTAAATTTCGGTAGTACGTCCAAAGGGGTTTGTTCACCGTCAGCCCGAAAAAAAACTGAGTATGCGCCTATTCTCCCAAAATGACCATATTTTCGGTCCTGGAGACCTTCATCGAATATTTTACGACCCTAAGAAAGAATCGGATCGATTTGATGTCCCTAGAGCTTACCCGTGGCCCGTTCGAAATTTCACTACTACGGCCGGAGGGGTAAGTTCACCGTCAGCCCGAAAATAAACTGAGTATGCGGCTATTCTCCCAAAATGACGATATTTTCAATCCTAGAGACCTTCATCGAATATTTTATGACCCTAAGAAAGAATCGGATCGATTTGATGTCCCTAAATCTTTCCCGTGGCCCGTTCGAAATTTTGCTACTACGGCCAAAAGGGTATGTTCACCATCAGCCCGAAAAAACTGAGATTGGGGCTATTCACCGAAAATAACCATATTTTCGCCGAAAGACCTGCATCGAATATTTTATGACCCTACGAAAGAATCAAATCGATTTTATGTCACTAGATCTTTCCCGTGACCCGTTCGAAATTTTGCTACTACGGCCAAAGGGGTTTGTTCACCGTCAGCCTGAAAAAAAACTGAGTATGCGGCTATTCTCCCAAAATGACCATATTTTCGCCGAAAGACCTTCATCGAATATTTTATGACTCTAAGAAAGAATCAGATCGATTTGATGTCCCTAGAGCTTACCCGCGGCCCGTTCGGAATTTCACAACTACGGACAAAGGGGTAAGTTCACCGTCAGCCCGAAAATAAACTGAGTATGCGGCTATTCTCCCAAAATGACGATATTTTCGGTCCTAGAGACCTTCATCGAATATTTTATGACCCTAAGAAAGAATCAGATCGATTTGATGTCCCTATAGCTTTCCCGTGGCCCATTTGAAATTTTGCTAATACGGCCAAAGGGGTATATTCACTGTCAGCCCGAAAAAAACTGAGTATGGTGCTATTCAATGAAAATGACCATATTTTCAGTCCTGGAGACCTTCATCGAATATATCATGACCCTTCGAAAGAATCGGATCGATTTGATGTCCCTTGATCTTTCACGTGACTCGTTCGAAATTTTGCTACTACGGCAAAAGGGGTATGGTTACCGGCAGCCGAAAAAACTGAGTATGACGCTATTCACCCAAAATGACCAAATTTTCAGTCCTGGAGACCTTCATTGAATATTTTATGACCCTACGAAAGAATCAGATCGATTTGATGTCCCTAGATCTTTCCCGTGGCCCGTTCTGAATTTCGGTAGTACGTCCAAAGGGGTTTGTTCACCGTCAGCCTGAAAAAAAACTGAGTATGCGGCTATTCTCCCAAAATGACCATATTTTCGATCCTTGAGACCTTCATCGAATATTTTTTGACCCTAAGAAAGAATCGGATCGATTTGATGTCCCTAGAGCTTACCCGTGGCCGTTCGAAATTTCACTACTACGGACAAAGGGGTAAGTTCACCGTCAGCCCGAAAATAAACTGAGTATGCGGCTATTCTCCCATAATGACGATATTTTCGGTCCTAGAGACCTTCATCGAATATTTTATGACTCTAAGAAAGAATCGGATCGATTTGATGTCCCTAGAGCTTACCCGTGGCCCGTTCGAAATTTCACTACAACGGCCAAAGGGGTAAGTTCACCGTCAGCCCGAAAATAAACTGAGTATGCGGCTATTCTCCCAAAATGACGATATTTTCGGTCCTAGAGACCTTCATCGAATATTTTATGACCCTAAGAAAGAATCAGATCGATTTGATGTCCCTAGAGCTTACCCGTGGCCCGTTCGAAATTTCACTACTACGGACAAAGGGGTAAGTTCACCGTCAGCCCGAAAATAAACTGAGTATGCTGCTATTCTCCCAAAATGACGATATTTTCGGTCCTAGAGACCTTCATCGAATATTTTATGACCCTAAGAAAGAATCGGACCGATTTGATGTCCCTATAGCTTTCCCATGGCCCATTTGAAATTTTGCTAATACAGCCAAAGTGGTATATTCACTGTCAGCCCGAAAAAAACTGAGTATGGTGCTATTCAATGAAAATGACCATATTTTCAGTCCTGGAGACCTTCATCGAATATATTATGACCCTACGAAATAATCGGATCGATTTGATGTCCCTAGATCTTTCCCGTGACCCGTTCGAAATTTTGCTACTACGGCCAAAGGGGTATGGTTACCGGCAGCCGGAAAAAACTGAGTATTGCGCTATTCACCCAAAATGACCAAATTTTTAGTCCTGGAGACCTTCATTGAATATTTTATGACCTTACGAAAGAATCAGATCGATTTGATGTCCCTAGATCTTTCCCGTGGCCAGTTCTGAATTTCGGTAGTACGTCCAAAGGGGTTTGTTCACCGTCAGCCTGAAAAAAAACTGAGTATGCGGCTATTCTCCCTAAATGACCATATTTTCAGTCTTGGAGACCTTCATTGAATATTTTATGACCCTACGAAAGAATCAGATCGATTTGATGTCCCTAGATCTTTCCCGTGGCCCGTTCTGAATTTCGGTAGTACGTCTAAAGGGGTTTGTTCACCGTCAGCCTGAAAAAAAACTGAGTATGCGGCTATTCTCCCAAAATGACCATATTTTCGATCCTTGAGACCTTCATCGAATATTTTATGACCCTAAGAAAGAATCGGATCGATTTGATGTCCCTAGAGCTTACCCGTGGCCCGTTCGAAATTTCACTACAACGGCCAAAGGGGTAAGTTCACCGTCAGACCGATAATAAACTGAGCATGCGGCTATTCTCCCAAAATGACGATATTTTCGGTCCTAGAGACCTTCATCGAATATTTTAAGACTCTAAGAAAGAATCAGATCGATTTGATGTCCTTAGAGCTTACCCGCGGCCCGTTCGAAATTTCACTCCTACGGACAAAGGGGTAAGTTCACCGTCAGCCCGAAAATAAACTGAGTATGCGGCTATTCTCCCAAAATGACGATATTTTTGGTCCTAGAGACCTTCATCGAATATTTTATGACCCTAAGAAAGAATCAGATCGATTTGATGTCCCTATAGCTTTCCTGTGGCCCATTTGAAATTTTGCCAATACGGCCAAAGGGGTATATTCACTTTCAGCCCGAAAAAAAACTGAGTATGGTGCTATTCAATGAAAATGACCATATTTTCAGTCCTGGAGACCTTCATCGAATATATTATGACCCTTCGAAAGAATCGGATCGATTTGATGTCCCAAGATCTTTCACGTGACTCGTTCGAAATTTTGCTACTACGGCCAAAGGGGTATGGTTACCAGCAGCCCGAAAAAACTGAGTATGGCGCTATTCACCCAAAATGAACAAATTTTCAGTCCTGGAGACCTTCATTGAATATTTTCTGACCCTACGAAAGAATCAGATCGATTTGATGTCCCTGGATCTTTCCCGTGGCCCGTTCTGAATTTCAGTAGTACGTCCAAAGGGGTTTGTTCACCGTCAGCTTGAAAAAAAACTGAGTATGCGGCTATTCTCCCAAAATGACCATATTTTCGATCCTTGAGACCTTCATCGAATATTTTATGACCCTAAGAAAGAATCGGATCGATTTGATGTCCCTAGAGCTTACCCGTGGCCGTTCGAAATTTCACTACTACGGACAAAGGGGTAAGTTCACCGTCAGCCCGAAAATAAACTGAGTATGCGGCTATTCTCCCATAATGACGATATTTTCGGTCCTAGAGACCTTCATCGAATATTTTATGACTCTAAGAAAGAATCGGATCGATTTGATGTCCCTAGAGCTTACCCGTGGCCCGTTCGAAATTTCACTACAACGGCCAAAGGGGTAAGTTCACCGTCAGCCCAAAAATAAACTGAGTATGCGGCTATTCTCCCAAAATGACGATATTTTCGGTCCTAGAGACCTTCATCGAATATTTTATGACCCTAAGAAAGAATCAGATCGATTTGATGTCCCTAGAGCTTACCCGTGTCCCGTTCGAAATTTCACTACTACGGACAAAGGGGCAAGTTCACCGTCAGCCCGAAAATAAACTGAGTATGCGGCTATTCTCCCAAAATGACGATATTTTCAATCCTAGAGACCTTCATCGAATATTTTATGACCCTAAGAAAGAATCGGATCGATTTGATGTCCCTAAATCTTTCCCGTGGCCCGTTTGAAATTTTGCTACTACGGCCAAAAGGGTATGTTCACCATCAGCCCGAAAAAACTGAGATTGGGGCTATTCACCGAAAATAACCATATTTTCGCCGAAAGACCTGCATCGAATATTTTATGACCCTACGAAAGAATCAAATCGATTTTATGTCACTAGATCTTTCCCGTGACCCGTTCGAAATTTTGCTACTACGGCCAAAGGGGTTTGTTCACCGTCAGCCTGAAAAAAAACTGAGTATGCGGCTATTCTCCCAAAATGACCATATTTTCGCCGAAAGACCTTCATCGAATATTTTATGACTCTAAGAAAGAATTAGATCGATTTGATGTCCCTAGAGCTTACCCGCGGCCCGTTCGAAATTTCACAACTACGGACAAAGGGGTAAGTTCACCGTCAGCCCGAAAATAAACTGAGTATGCGGCTATTCTCCCAAAATGACGATATTTTCGGTCCTAGAGACCTTCATCGAATATTTTATGACCCTAAGAAAGAATCAGATCGATTTGATGTCCCTATAGCTTTCCCGTGGCCCATTTGAAATTTTGCTAATACGGCCAAAGGGGTATATTCACTGTCAGCCCGAAAAAAACTGAGTATGGTGCTATTCAATGAAAATGACCATATTTTCAGTCCTGGAGACCTTCATCGAATATATTATGACCCTTCGAAAGAATCGGATCGATTTGATGTCCCAAGATCTTTCACGTGACTCGTTCGAAATTTTGCTACTACGGCCAAAGGGGTATGGTTACCGGCAGCCCGAAAAAACTGAGTATGGCGCTATTCACCCAAAATGAACAAATTTTCAGTCCTGGAGACCTTCATTGAATATTTTCTGATCCTACGAAAGAATCAGATCGATTTGATGTCCCTAGATCTTTCCCGTGGCCCGTTCTGAATTTCAGTAGTACGTCCAAAGGGGTTTGTTCACCGTCAGCTTGAAAAAAAACTGAGTATGCGGCTATTCTCCCAAAATGACCATATTTTCGATCCTTGAGACCTTCATCGAATATTTTATGACCCTAAGAAAGAGTCGGATCGATTTGATGTCCCTAGAGCTTACCCGTGGCCGTTCGAAATTTCACTACTACGGACAAAGGGGTAAGTTTACCGTCAGCCCGAAAATAAACTGAGTATGCGGCTATTCTCCCATAATGAAGATATT
>NW_027506430.1:0-41326 GCF_021521415.1 Bidens hawaiensis | reverse complement strand
ATAATTATATTATATATTATTAATTATTAAATAAAATATTGTTTATTTTAATAATTAATATTAATTATAATATATTATAATTAATATTAATTATTAAATAAACAATATTTTATTTATATTGACATCATAAGTTAACGTTCGTGTCAAATAGTTTCGATACAAGTTTTCATGTGTATATATGTTATATATATACATATATGTACATATAAATATATGTATTATATATATATATACATGTATGTAGGCGGAGAGATATTTTGTGAACCATGTTGAGTTTTAAGAACTTAAGAACTCAATTCTAGGACCACACATTTAATTAAATGGATTGGAATATGTGGTTGAGATTAAATCTGGCAAAAAAGTCAACTTAGGAGAGAGAATAAATATGTAAGTGGTTTACACTAACTTTTACGTCCGTTACACATATGTAAAAAGTCGACTCGGTGCGTAAAAAATTATGTAATTTTTTTTATGTATATGTAGCTTACATATATTACGCATGTGTAAAAAGTTCGAAAAAAAAAATCGTTACACTGAGTTCTTTCGAGTTCTTAAAACTCAAAGGGGTTCTTAATTGAAATCTCCCCTATGTATGTATTATAAGTGTATATTTATTTATTAAACCATCATTTATTTTATTAAAACCCGACACCACTATTAATGTTTTCTCGTTGTTAAAACGCCTTTATAAAATTTTTTGTAATTATTATATATATATATATTAGTCTTTTTAAAACAAAAACTATAATAAACGTTTTAAACATATTAAAAGTATTAATTATATTTTTACCATCGAATCGAATTTCGTTAAGATTTCCAACATATAAATTTTATGATAATTATATAATTAAACGTTTATTATTGATATAGAATATCTTAAATCGTATTTGTTCAAATTAATTAATCGTACGATCGATATACGTTTAAACAATCATTTTATAATTAAAACGATAACAAAAATCCGTAGAGCTTAACTGTTCAATCCATAACATACCAAAACATAATTTTAACTCAAATCATATCGAATCCTAAATTCATTATATGTATTATATCATCTATAATTCACTCATCATATCATCTAATTAGGATTCTTGTCGGTAATTCTCAAGGAGTGTGATTATCGTCTTGCCGTATTCATTTCTGTTTGGCTTAATCGATCAGGTGAGTTTGATCATTCCCTTTTTATACACTGTTTTCAAATGTTTTGGGGACATATGCGTACTTACTCATATTTTCTATTCTATATATATACACAAAATCGCAAACATAATTATTGTGTGAATATCAATTAATGCTATTTGCTAATTGCTACATGTTTAATTATTTACTTGATAACGTTTGGAGAGGTCCAACATATCCCCTTGTAGAGGGTTCTCATTAGTATGATCATACGCTCGTCTTAGTAACCGGAGCCCGATTCGATTGGCAAAGGTAAAACGACCATCTTAGTCATTGAAATCAATGCTCGATTCGCTTGGCAACGATTTTATTGGCACACACGATTTGGTTCTATGCATGTTTGTTATGATTTGATTGATTATTATCACATGGTTGGTTTGGGTATTTATCATTTATCATTTATCAACTATATATATATATATATATGCTATTATTTAATGTTTCAAAATTGGTGATCATCTCACTCAACGTTATGTTGACAAAACTCCATTTTCTACGCATATGCAGGTTGTTAGTATTGAAGATTGAAGTTGGACATGTAGACAAGACTTTAGGATATTATCAATTTAAACTTTATTTGAACTTATATTCGTGTATTTTAAATTGTTTATTGTATTTGAGTAATGTGTGTATATTTGAATAAAATAATTAATTAGATATTGTAACTTATATTCAATGATAGTATATTCGAGCTGTGAGCAATCGGATCACGCCCCGGCATTTCCGCCTTAGGTTGGGGTGTGAGAGAGACTTGGTGCTTCATGTGACCTAGGTTCGATTTTTGCTCACAGCATTTAATTTCGACAACACCATGTGGTGATGAGAGATTAGGAGAGTATGTCACATTCACTAGTTGGAACTTTGAAGTAAACGGGTTTTACTACACCGCATTGTCATGCATTTGTGCGAGTGTTCACAGACGTTGGCCTTAGGTGGTAGTTTTCTCCATATCAAAAGACAAGTGTATCCTAATGTAGTGAATTTAACTAATATATCATTTGAAGGATTCGTTGACTGTTAAAAAAAACTTTTTATCAACATAGATAGTTTTTATTACATTAATCATTACTCTATTTGAAATTATTTGAAAATGATTAAGCTAATAAAGAAGATCACAAACATATCCATTTATTATGTACATGCATACCCCAACATCAATTTATGTAGGTAGGTTTATCATATAGAGCTATAAAAATCACAAAAGGAACACATATGCCTTTTCTTTTTTTGTTTTTTTGGAAAATTGGAAATAAATAATCCTATCTTTTGTGTATTGGTCGATAATAATCTCATCTTGAAAAATCACTAGCAATGGTCCCAACTTTTAACTGTTTTTGTCTCACTGGTCCTCCGTTAAAAAATACTTAACGTCGTTATGTTTTTTCCCTAGTTTCAAACCGATGTTTTAGGGCTTTTGATCAGAAGAACGATACGAGTCGACCGATGTAAAACTTATCTCGAAATGGTGATCCAAACGACGAAACAATGTTTCAATTCGGGTGCTTGAATTTCCAATTAACAAAAATCAAGCCATTTGAGTCACCGTTTCGAAATAAGTTTTACATCGGTCGACTCGTATCGTTATTCCGATCAAAAGCCCTAAAACATCGGTTTGAAACTAGGGAAAAAACATAACGACGTTAAGTATCTTTTAACGAATGACAAGTGAGACAAAAATAGTTAAAAGGTAGGACCATTGCTAGTAATTTTTAAATGTGGAATAATTATCGGTCAATACACAAAATGTGTGATTATTTATTTCCAATTTTTCTTTTTTTAATAGCTAAAATATAAATTACTCGCATGAATTCCAATTCAAAAAAATAAAAAAAAAAGAAAGAAAAAATCATCTTCATCGAAAGATGGTACGAACCAGTTCCACCATACCGCTTCATTATGCATGATACTACAATATTCATTCACATGCATCAAATCAAACATGTATATTGTTATTGCTAAAAGCACTTCCACTAGAATATTTTTACTAAATGCACTCGTCATTTGAATTTTTCTAACCAATTATTATTTTTCTTTCACACTTTTTACTTTTTTTTTAACGACAAACAAAGAAAAATTTATTAAACCATTAAAACGGTATAGCAAGAAACTAAACGTACCAGATACACTCTATCTCCCGAAAGAAAAAAACACACCAAGAAACAAAAATAGACACCCCAACAACATCTCCTTACAAGTTAAAAGACCTTCAATTCTTCCACGTGATATCCGTCATTTTCGATCTATTTTGCACCCATAAAAAGCCCAAAGCTTTTATTTCCCACTACAACACCTAATTTAGTCGATTTCCCATTAAAAATCACGTCGTTTCGGGTCTTCCAAAGACACCAAATTGTCGTAAGACAAATAGCTTGGAAAGCTTTAGCCTTCCGCTTTTGGAATCGAGTATATTTATACATCTCCAAAATATCACAAGTACCGAAAGCAAAAAAAGACGGGACTTTACACCATTGGGATATCACCTGCCATGTTGCTTGGGCGAAGGGACATGAAACCATAATGTGCTCCGCCGATTCTTCGGTTAAACCGTAGATCAGGCAAACAACCGTCGAGACCGCTACGTTCCGTTTTACAAGCCACAGGATGGAAGGAATTTTTTCCATTTCAGCCCTCCACGCAAGAATACCGACTTTTTTCGGGATCCAATTATTTCACTCGAAAACGTAATTTGTACCACTCATCACATCTTTTGCCATAGCTTTCTTAATACTCCTTGCCATAGCTTTCTTGATCCTCCCCTTCACTTATACTGCATTCTCGGGTTTAAAATACAAGGAAAAGAAATAATAAGATTGGACAAGGAAAGAAAGGAAAATAAATTATATACCTAAAAGACATTCTCGGGTTAAAATAAAATAGAAGAAAATAAAGTGTTAATTACATTCTTGAGTTAGATAGGAAGGAAAAGATAGGAAAAAAATTGTAACTTTACGATTATACCCTCATTCTTAAGTTAGATAGGAAGGAAAAGATGGGTAAATTAGTAATATATAAACTTTTCTTTCACAATCCGGCCATATTTGGCAGGAAAGTTTTAGAGGAAAAAAGGCCTAGCTTTTCTTTCCATTCTCTTTATTTTCTTTTAATAAAAAGACTCAAGAATAAAACAAAAAATTTTTTTTTATCTTTTCTTTTTTAAACTCTTAAATAAAAAACTCAATAAGGAAGTGTTAAATTAGTATGTTGCAAAAGGTTTCTAAATTCCATAATTTCCTCCACAGTTATATGTAGGGGCACAACTCCACCCCCCAAGTCCCACTTTTTACCTACATATTAGCCACAACAATTTTCATTATATCAAATAAAGAAAATATTAAGTTTTTCTATTTATATATTTTTTTGTTTTTTATTACTCATAATAATAATAATTATATTTTAATATTATTAATACTATTATTATTATTATTAATTAGTATTTACACACACATATATATATATATAAAATAAATTTAATAAATTATTTTAATACATATCTAAGTATAACATATTGGTTTAGTGGTATTGTTTCTCATACAAATGTGATGTGAATTCAAATATTTGAGAACGCAAAATAAATGTGGAATTTTGCTATTAGAAAAAACCATTTTAATACACATACAAACAAACGAATTTTTAATAAGATTTGCTTGATGGTATGAGGATCAATGCTAAGAAGAAAAGGCTTATTGAGGTAGTCGTTTTCTCCATATGGTGGGTGGTTTGGAGATATAGGAACACATCCATTTTTCAACCATGCATCCAAGCTAAGGAACCGAGAGATTATTATTATATTTTATATTATTCGTATTTATGGTATGCTCATAGAAACCGTAAAGTTTTATTTTATTGGGACGAGTGGTTAAAAAACCCTCTCCTCTTGATGTAAGTTGTTTGTTTTGTTTTCGGCTTCTTGCTGAATTCAACGTTTTTTTAATATAATCTCTGTCATTCAAAAAAAAGAAAGATAATAAAATAGTAAAATAAATAGAAACAAAGAAAAAAAACTAAAATGACCGGAAAACAAAAATAAAATTTAATAAACTTTTTATTTGATATTTAGAGGAAATTATAGAATAAAATAAAAATTATTAGAGTGACTAATATGTCAATTAAAATTGTTAAATAATATGAAAAATTAAAGGGAAGTACGCCTAGCAAAGTAGGGTATGCTTAGCATAACTTATATTAAAATTACACCGGGTCAATTCACATTTTCCACTCAAGAAGAACCACCATGTGACTATTTTGCATATCAAGAGCCAATTAATGAACGATTATGATTTTTTAAAATAGGATATAATAGTTTTCTACAAAGATATTCCATTGAAGTTATGTATTAACGTCCATTATACATCATAAGATATTGCTTTTTCAGATTTGGCCTAAGCACGTGTTTCTCCGCTGACTATTACAACGAAATAGATATTAATAAAATAAATATCACATGTGACACATTGGCCATTGCAATCTTTCACGTACAGTTTCTTTTTCTTTCTTTTTTTTTGGGGGGGGGGGGGGGGGCACTGTCTTGGCCCGGGCCTAAGTGAAAGTGAAGTGGTGTGCCTACCCATCCGAACCAGGGGGTATGCGTGGATTCGCGAAAAGCAGCACCTTACAATGTTCATGACCAATGGGATCCTGACGTACTAGTAGGTACCAGAGGAGTTCTCTATGATCGTTATTGTATTCGTATCGAAGAGATGCGACAAAGTGTTCAGATCATTGTGCAATGTCCTAATCAAATGCCTGGTGGAACCACCTTTCTTGTGGATCATCCTGAAACCACAGGATGACGGGAATAACAAAGCATCAATTTTGAATGAGCACGTCAATATATGAATTGTTTCATTATTCGTTATTTCCGGGTCTTTTCGTTGCATTCACTTACAACAAGAAAGAACCACCAGTGTTTGGCGCAACACCTGCATTTTGGTAGTAGTCGTGACCAACAGCCATCAGTTGTCGGCTTGTTGGTAAGGTGAGAGCTTCAAGCCCGATTTCTGGTGGCGCACTCCCCACACAAGCACCGCCCAACGAAGGGGGGACGGGTAAAGCTACAGGCCCAAAAACTTCAACCCTTCTTTCTAAAGGGGGTGCTCAGGGCACCTCATCTTGTCATTTCGTCCTTGCTCATTCCCGTTAGGCTGAAGTCTTTAGCCTTTCCTTTTCCGCGCACGCTTACGCTTCGTTGACCTATCGCGGGGTAAAGGGGAGAGAGATGCGGCGGGGGAAGGAAAAGGCTTTCGGAGATCGAGATTTTCTTTATTTTTCATCGAAAACGAAGAAGGCCGAGGATGGCCTACGGCGCGTCTTATCTGAAGGGAACACGCTTTTTCGACCACATGGTGGTATCATTGTCGGGCCCATAGTAGAAAACTTCAGACTGACTATCATCGTGCTTGAATTCCACCCAAGAGAGTTCCCCGGCTTCTTGCGATGAGCACAGCGCAGCAAAAAGGTGCTTGTGCCAGAGGAGGGTGGTGAGAACCGTTTATCCATTGGCTTGCGCTTTTGGAATATGAGTAGGGATCCTAGGTGGCGCGTTCGTAGAGGCAACCCGAATGAAGAGCAAAAAGTGTTGGCTCAATTGTTGTTTGGCCCAAGTGTAAAGCCTAGCCTAAGAGTTATTAGGGTTTATTATATTTGGTAATGTCTTGGCTAGCAAGTTTGGTTAGTCTATATAAGCCGAGTTATGGTTATACATTAGAATAAGTGTAGTTGGTGCAACCAAGTTAGGGTTCATCAAGAGTCAAACCGAGTTAGGGTTTGAAGGTTTGTAATCAGTTTTTTGAGTTAGATTTTCTGATTAGTATAAACAAGAGTTAGTCATTTACTTGGTGTTTGATTATCGATCTGGGACTTGAATTGGTATCCGAGCCAAGTTCAAGAAATCGATAACCGAGTTAACTTTGATCGGCGGTGAGGCGGATGCCGCGGATCAACGGTACCGTGATCGGAGGCGAGTTGTGTTTCCGAATCGGCGAATATCGGAACCAAGTTGGGTTCATACTTATACGTCAGAGTAGCGGCGTGGTTCCTGTTACGGCAGCGCAACAAGTACGTTGCTTTGTTCATGCGGTAGATTGAGTCCCTAGACGATGGGCTATGATTCGGTGACCGAAGGTGAGAGACGTTCTTTTCTGATCATCAGCGGAGTCAGTCACGTGCTGCTTGTTATTCTGCTCAAAAGGGGAGGCTGGTTGATTTTTGGTGACCACGAATTGGAAAAAAGAAAATAATTAAGCACAAGTAAACAAAGAAGTGTTTTGGTGCTAATCGAAAAAAAAAAAATTAAAGTTAAGTTATTATATCTGACTTTTTGGTGCTGACGAGAAATTAAAAAAAAAAAGAGAAAAAGAAAAAAGGTTGGTTAGTTTTTCTTTTGGTTGACCCACATTTGCTAAGTTTTATTTAGGTTGAACAAGACGGTTCAATTCAGAGTTCTTATTTTATTGGGTTAAACGAGTTAGGTTTTAACCAAGTTTGATTTATTTTTGTGAGCAAGTGGGTTCGGTTTTGAAAAGTTGTTCGGACTGAGTTGTTTGTATTTGTTCCAACGAAGTGGAGTAAGAGGGGTTTGACGTCAATGTTAGGTGACGAAGAAAGACCGGTAATCCAACCCAAAGCGAGTGGGGGGGGGGGGTTCACTGCAAGTTCCAAAGTTAAATGTAACTAACTACATCACATGGGCGATTGTGGTGGAGGCGATCTTGGATGATCAAGACCTATGGGATGTTGTCCCACCGGAAGAGGATGCGGTTATTGATGCGAAGAATAATAAAACAGCAAGATCGTTTTTGTTTCAAGTGGTGAATGGTGATATTCTTCTTCAGATTTCTCAATACAAGAATGCCCGGGATATATGGACGGCTTTGAAGGCACAGTATGTTGGGGCGGAGAGAGTTCAAAAGGCTCGACTTCTAACGTTTAAAAGTGAATTTGAGAAACTCAAGATGGCGGAAAACGAGACTGTTGACGAGTTTGCAGGAAAAATAACAAGTATGATTTCAAAGGCAACGAGTGTAGGTCATGTGTTCGAGCAAGATGTCTTGGTGAAGAAGTTGCTGGATGCGGTTCCAGATAAGTACTTTCAACTTGTAGCCTCAATCGAGCAAAGTGTTGATCTCGATAGTTTGATGTTTGAAGATGCTATTGGAAGACTTAAGGCGTTTGAGGAACGTCTACGAGGGAGAGAACGAGCTTCAAATTCACAAGGTCAGTTACTTTTCAATCGATCGGAAAGTAGTTATAAAGGCAAGTCGTATGATCTGTAAGGCCCCGTTCCCGGTAACCTTACTTTGGTGTTGGATTTACTCATAAACACAATTTTAAAATCAGAGTTAATAAAAACTTTCGCGGAATAATTAAAACTTCATGCATTACATTACAAAACATCAAATCATGTCTTAACATACAAGTTGTCTTTTCATAAACATTAACATAAAATAGTCATGACACTTCTTCATAGATGCCAATCTCTTTAGCTCGTGCCATGTGTCCCTCCTCAAGCCAGCTGCCTCAACCTATTTGCCTGCGTGCATACTAAAAGTCAGCTACGCTGAGTGAGTTCTAGTTAATCAATTAACATACACTACATTCATACCATACTCATACGTGTCTGGAGATACGTATTCATACCTTATTTACTATCACTTCTTTCATACATACTTTACATACATACATACGTTCTTACATACTTTCTTTCATAAAACCCTATGGTATACCATAAGCTATTCTATCTTAAACATCACAGATATTATAAGGGTCTGGTCCCCAGCATCATAGATATTATAAGGGTCTGGTCCCTAACATCACAGATACTATGAGGGTCTGGTCCCTAACATCACAGATATTATAAGGGTCTGGTCCCTAACATCATAGATATTATAAGGGTCTGGTCCCTAACATCACAGATATTATGAGGGTCTGGTCCCTATCATCTCAGATATTATGAGGGTCTGGTCCCTAACATCTCAAATATTATAAGGGTCTGATCCCTTCTGTCTCGAATAACCATACCTTTATCATACGTGTATACTTTAAATATCTTCTAGTTATAAATATATATACATACTCGTTCATACAATCATTATGTAACAATACATTCAATACACAATCATACACGTATCATACACTTACCAATCAAGTAAGTGTATTATTTACCACATAGGAGCATGCACAGAGCCCCGAAAACATAACGGATAAAAGGGCTAGAACTCACCTGGAGTCGGTTTCTCTCGCCGTTAACGGTAAAGCCCTTCCTTAGTTGTGCACGGCTAACTGTACAATACATTACACGTGTCAATTATCCATTACTACTACTTCTTACATCTAGTTAATGAAACCCTCAACTAACATGGGTCCGGGGGCAGCGCCCCTGGTAGCGGGGTCCAGGGGCGGCAGCCCCTAGCAGGGTCCAAGGGGCAGAGCCCCTGGCTGGGGTTGAGCTTCGCATAGAAGAATTTCGCATGGAAGAATTTCGCTTCGCATGGAATTTCGCTTCGCATGAGTTTTTCGCTTCGCATGGCTGTGCGATGCGAAATATTGATTTCGCTTCGCATGGCTGTGCGATGAGAATTATCGATTTCGCTTCGCATGGCTGTGCGATGCGAATTATCGATTTCGCTTCGCATGGCTATGCGATGCGAAATCGACTTATGCGAAAATATCTCATTTTCTTCATTTTTGCCATTTTAAGCCAAATTACTCCGTGACTCTTCCTTAAGACCCGATTTTACCCTTTTTATGGGTTTTGGGATGTACCAACTTTGTATACCCGTGTTTCATGAGGTCCGAGCATCACCTTTTTGTTCTATAACACACCCGTGAGGCTAAAACTCATAAAGTTCATGTTTTTCTTACATTTCACAACCCGATCTATCATTATATCGGTTTGCATGTCAATTCTAACCATAAAACTTAACCCTTTGGCCGAAGCTTACCTTTTTGCTCTGGGTTCGGTTCAGATCTGGACAACCCCGAAGATCTGGACGTTTTCTTGATGTTTGAGGTACTTGTACACCAAGGTTTTCCTTAGTTTTAGCCCGGACTTGGATTCGGGTTTTGAGATAAAATGTGTGTGTTCTTGAGTGTGTGTGTGTGGTGAAAGGGAAGAAAGTGGTGAAAGGAAGGAGGGGTTGGGTTTATATAGGGGACTATGGGCCCCACAACCCACTCACACTTCTAATTAAATTTATTATCCAAACATTAACACACCCAATTAAGTTAACGACACACAGTTAATTATAGAACTTTCTGTTATTTATAATTCTCAGAAAAGCGGATGTTACATGATCAGTCCGGTTGCCGAGGTAAGGGTTGGCCGGGTTCACAAGGACGTGGAAGAGGCCGTGAAATCGGATGTCAAGACCGAGAGGATAAGGACCAAGATGGTTGTGACAACCGAGGTGGTCAAGATCGTGGGTCGGGTCATAAGAGACAAAGAAGAACCAAGGATCGTCAAAGGGGAAGAAAGGATAGATCACAGGTTCAGTGTTACTGTTGTGATGAGTTCGGTCACTTTGTATCTATGTGCCCGGAACTTATGAAGAAAAAGGAAGAATCTAATTTGAACAAAGTTGATGATTTTGATCCATCTTTATTTATGATTAAAGGTGATCAAAGACGGTTTTACTGAATGAAGACGGAGTGATTCCAAAGCATTTCGAAACCGAGCCGATGGAGGAAGATGTTTGGTACCTCGACAACGGAGCATCGAATCGCATGACGGGTAATAAAGCGTGCTTTTATGAATTGAATGAACAAGAAATGGGAAAGGTGAAGTTCGGAGATGAATCTTGTATTGATATTTGGGAAAAATGGTCGGTCTTAATTGGAGGAAAGACGGGGGAGCAGCGCCTGTTGACCGATGTCTACTACATCCTGAGCTTACAGTGCAACATCATAAGTCTTGGTCAAGCAACGGAAGGTGGATGTGAGATTCACATGAAAAATGATTTGCTAACCATTAAAGATGATACATGTAAGCTTTTGATGAAGGTGACAAGGACCAAGAATCGATTGTACAAGATTAGCCTCAAGATAGCAAGTCCCGATAAACGAGCTATTATTGGAATGAAGAATTTTGCAGGTCGGGATCTTCAAAGTGTTGAACTGAAAGAAGACAAGCCGGTTATGAGTCAGATTTCAATCATAGATCCAAGTTCCGAAATTCAAAGTCCAAAGAAGAGTGTTCAAGAAACTAAGCGCGTGGTCAAGGAAGTGATTCAAGCCCAAGGGAAGGCGTCTAATGATCAAACGAAGCAAGTGTTACTTCAAGCCAAGTGGAGCCCAAAGAACATTGCAAGAGATCAAGAAAAGCCTCAGGAGAATCAAGAAAAAGATGGCAAGCATGAAGTTGAAGATCCGCCAATTTTGAGTAGGAAATTAGGGGGTGAGTCGGGTGAGTCAGATACAACAATTGGGGGGGGGGGGGGTGATTGTTGGCTCAATTGTTGTTTGACCCAAATGTAAAGCCCAGCTCAAGAGTTATTAGGGTTTATTATATTTGGTAATATCTTGGCTAGCAAGTTTGGTTAGTTATATAAGCCAAGTTATGGTTAGACATTAGAATAAGTGTAGTTGGTGCAACCAAGTTAGGCTTCATGAAGAGTCAAACCGAGTTAGGGTTTGAGGGTTTGTAATCAATTTTTTGAGTTAGATTTTCTGATTAGTATAAACGAGAGTTAGTCGTTTACTTGGTGTTTGATTATCGATCTGGGACTTGAAAAGAAAGGTTGGGTGCTTGTGGGGCATGGCCACCCGTCCCCGAATAGGAGGGGGCTTAGCTCTAGATCCTCCCTGCTTGCAGAAATGAATGGATCTATTATAGCTTAAACCGTGATATGAAGGTGATTGTTAAGACCTGGGATCTCAAGGTCTTTAGTTTGAAACCTGACTTAGGTGAGTTTTCACACTTTGATGGGTTTCTTTTTCGATGATGTTTATGGGTGAGTCAGCCTGAAACGTTAAATTAGTATACGGTTGGCATCACGTCTTAGGAAATCTTACTCCGAGTATCAGTGTGTTTTCAACTATGTTCAAAATAAGGAATACTAAATTAGATAATTACTTAACAATCAATAAACTAATTTTAGGCATTTGATCTAGTTGTAGCCCTATTTAATCGATGGCTTAGATGAGATTTGACTTTTGTGACAACCCATCTGATCAAGAGTTCAGATTTAATAAAGGATGTTATAATAAAATATCTATTACTAGATTTTATCTCCCGTATTACGGAGGTTGTTTTACATTATTAGTTTTTAATATTTATATATGTATATTTGGATTTTAATTTTATTTATTGTAAGAAAGTTAATAATTAATATACTTGAGGTTTGATGATAAAATTGTTTCACAAATAAATGATATGTTATAATCCGGTTTAAAAGCTATCTGGGTTTGGTGATACCTATTACCAGTTTATTTTCTTTATTATAAAATTATTTCTTAATTATAAATAATATCTTTTTTTAAATAAAATAGGATATTAATTTTTAGTATATCCCTATTTTATAGGATTTTCATATCAAATATTGATGAGTTAATTTTTAATATAGTGAGATGTTATAAGCAGTTTAACAGCTATCTAGGTTTGGTGAGAACTTTACCCGTGAATTCGGGTCAAATGCGTGGGAAACCTTCATTTACAAATAAAACAATCTGATGGCTTGAGAGAATGGTTGTTTTACATTTTTTGTTTTTTAATATTTATTTTTTGGATTTTAATTTTCTTTATTATAAGAAAGTTAATAATATATTTAGGGTTTGATGATACAAGGGTTTCATAAATAAATGATACACTATAACCCATCTAAAAGCTATATGGATTTGGTGACTCATGACCCACTTATGTTTTTTACTATAACATTGTTTATTAATTATAAATAATATCTTTTTATTCTTAAATTGGATATTAAATTTTAGTATATCCCTATTTTATAGGATTTTCATATCAAATAATTGGTAAGATTAATTTTTAATTTAATGAGATGTTATAACCCATTTAAGAGCTATCTGGTTTTGGTAAGACCCATACCCATGAATTTGGGTTAAATAAATGAGAGGTCTCAATTTAAAAATCAAGCAATCTGGTGGCTTCCATAAAAGGAGGGAGCGACCACATGCATCGCGAGATGTAGGATTTTAGGGGGTTTCGTTTATATATATTATAGATTCTTTCATATTCCAGCCATATATAATTATACCAAATGAACTTCCTTCAATTTTTTAACATAATAAGGATTTTGTGTAGTGTATTTTTACATATATGCACATGTATTACAACTAAATATGTACAATGGTTGATTTGTGGTTTGGTGGTAATGTATTTTTACCACAATACATGGTAGCGAGTTCGATTCAAGTCTCTCCTTTACTCTTCGACTGCTTACCGTGTTTCAATATAATATTGCTTATAGGCATTGTTTTAAGTCTTTCTCCACGTATCTGGGTATTCGATCTCTTTTCGCTTAGGGTTTTTATCTACAATTGAGCATCAGTTTTGTTAGTTTCACTTCTAATTTGAAACCTTGAATTTCATTAATGCTCAATAAGATTAGGAAACTTTTAGTAATTTTAGATCAAAGGGAAAATCTTAAGGAACCAAAATTAGCATTTTGTAAGAACTTATATACGTATGTAGAAGGAATAAATATTGTTTGGCGGTTTGGCCCATGTTGATAGGTTCGTCAATTTTGATGTTGCAGTTTCATCTTTTTTTCTGAGTTCTTGATATTTGTCCGCCTTTTGAAATATATAATGTTAGGTTTTGATTGGATTCTTATGTTTGCTGTAGATTATTGAAGCAGGTCATATGATTAGGATCAAAACGGTATATTTGAAATGCGTCAAATAATAAATACGTACTTTTGAAACATGCCACATAAAAAATAGGTATTTGAAACGTGTCAAATGGGTTAGGATTAAAACGAGTCAAACAATAAATAAATATTAATGAAATGGGTCAAATAAAAAATTGCTAATTTTGAAACGGGCCAATTGGGCGAGGATTAAAACATTAATTTTGAAACAGGTAAAATGAGTTAGGACCAAAACGGTAATTTTGAAACAGGTTAGGTTGGCAAGAAACTTATGTTGTCCTATTATGTTCTTTCTTATTATTTATTTATTTTTTTTTTCTATAAACAAAACTATGATAGAACATATATGTAAATGAAATATGTTATGTTTTATGCATCATATTTTCTTGACTTTAGGTTAGTTAAGGAGTACTTATATTTTTCTCCATTATCTTTACTTATATATATACTAGGTTATAAACCCGTGTATTACATGAGTTTGAAAAATTAAATCTCATTCATTATCGTATTATATGTTTCTGGTTCTTCTAGTTGCAATAATCATGTACATAAAACACATCAAAACTCTTGAAAAATCACAAGAGCGGAAAAATGTAAATAAACTGCTTCTGAGTATATTATTGTGTTAGTTTCAACATATCTTGCTACTGAACTAACAGCTGCAAGAGTTTCTATATACCGGTAAAAATAATTCAAATGATTCAAGTTGAGGGTTTAATGATATTAAATTATTAATCATCCATAACTAACAAAAAAATAAGCATATGTGGCTTACTTCAAGTCATTTTTTTCTAATTCATGCCCTAGGTTATAAAATTAGAAGCAAGAGCAACTACCTATTTAGTAATATCGGCAAAGAAAGTGTAATACTAATAAAGTTATAGGCATTTTATCACAATTTTTTCGATTTTGAACATGCCATCTTATTAAACCTTTAATTTTAGATGATCTTGACACATTTTACTCAACTCTAACAACATACAAGACACTAAACAGTTATAGTGAGTTTTATATTTGTATGTAAAAGTAAATAAAAAAAAGTGTAAAGAAAGCATGTCCCGAACCAAAAGTAGCATTTTTCTTAAAATGACCAGTTTTAACTCTAACTTGTACCGACTAAACCGGTTCTTATGCATTGCGCCAACTGACACAACCTATCCGTTTTGCCAGTTATAAGAGAACACAAGTAGCAAATTTGACCCGTTTACTTAAATGGTCGAATACAAGTTTAACTTGCCCGAAATATTTCAAATTAATAGTAGCCTGTTTCAAGTGGTACTTGTTGTGACTCAATACGTAAATCAGAGTAAAAAAACTGTTGCAAATGTTTTATTCACAACAAATATGTATATCACTAAAAAACCAAACCATCAATCCTCCCATATATCAAACAATTTTGAGATTTTTGTATAGAAGATTGAACACAAACAAATCATAATAATAATAATAATAATAATAATAATAATAATAATAATAATCAACCATCTTAAAAGAAACACATTAGTATTTCAAACACCCTACTCTTGTTCTTACAATGATGTTGTATAAAATCAGTTTGCAACATCCATAATTACAACCATTTTCCTTTTATAATAGCCACATATACTTTATGACATTAACTTACAAGATTTGAAATAAACAATAAAATAAAAAATGAGTGTTTTCTATTGAAGAGGTATGTACCCGCCTCAACACCGAGCAAGGCGGGTCAACCCACAAGATAAAGACATTATGAAGACACAAAGCCAAAACCTATGCGCATGGCGCATACAAAACATCCTCAGGCATCATATGCCCAGGCACACATATGCTCGCGCATCACATATGCGCGCGGCGCATATCACATGCTCGTGCATATCACATCTGCCCAGACACACATGCTCGCGCATCACATATGCGCGCAGCGCATCAGCGCGCGGCGCATATCACATGCTCATGCATATCACATCTGCGCATGAAATATCTGCGCGTGAGAATAAAGAGAAGACCTCGCGCATCCTCAGGATGGGCGCATATCACACGTGCGCATAATCAACCTCGTCCTTATCCCAATCAGGATTAGGGCAACCTTGATTGTGCACGTCAGACAACCTTCCAGAATGCATCTTTTTAAGGAGAAAGAATATGCTGATGTTGAGAGCTGCCAAATGAAAGGTCGACAACTCAGCATGACACATGTGTTACCACGTGATTACAACCAACGAGAAAGCGCCAGGTGTCCCAGAGGACACGTGGCGCAGTGCGATTGGAGGAAGCCAACGAGGTTGAGCCCAACCGGTGGTAACCCTAGCACTATAAATACAGCATCAACTCCACTTTGATGATTCATTCATACTCAATCATTGACAGTTACAAGCAGTGATCACACATTCAATCATATTGAATCACATTCATTCACAGTCAGTTACATACAATCACACAGTCTCACAACCAAAGAGTATTGAGCAATTAAGCAAATACTCTTGAGATTCTCTGACACATTATTATCTTCTCCACAAATATACGGATTCTCACGCCGGAGGGTTACCCCAAAGAGGACCCCTCTGTCCCTTTCTGAGGGGTAAGTAACGGCGCTGTTCATTTTGTAGGTGGAAGAACACTGATCCAGAAGAACCGTCGGTGAAATAGTATAATCACACCCGAGGAAAGTAGATCTGCTACCAGTGAGTAGATCCACGTTTCTTCATTGGCGCCATCCACTGTTACAAACGGCAATCAGATCTCATCAGATCTATAAAAAAAAAAAAATCAATCACCATGGTTTCTGGAGTTCGTAACGTTGATCAAGCTCTGGAGGATATTGAACGTGAGGGTGTTAACGACGGACAGCAGGTTCTGAGGGTTCCGCGTGATTCTACGCGTACCACCAGCAACCGTCCCTTCGTCACAACCCCTCACGGCCAGACTGAAACTCCTCCAGACGATCTCACGTTACAAAATATGGCCGGCGCGAAGCTGAAAGGACCAATGGGTCCAGAAGATGAAGCAAATGATCCGAATGAATGGCTCATAAACGAGCAGCGGCGTCTGATTGAAAAGTACAACGAAATGGTCAAGCAGAAGAAGCTAGCCGACCAAACACAAAGGCAAGCTTTTGATAAGCAGACTACAAAGAGGCCGCGCGCGCCGGAAGAAGGACATTCTGTTCACACTGCACACACTGAGTTCAGTGATGAAGAAGTGCATAGCATGAGGAAGACACGGGATACTCATGCAGGAGGCTCACAGCTCCGCGCGCCTGTGAACATGGCGCCTGGAGCCAGAGCAGATCTGGATCTGCACATGCCGTACAGCCCACCGGTCAGAGGGCAAGTAGACGTAACCACGCCCTACAGACCAGCCATCCTGGTAAAACACTCAAAGTTTACTGCGCGCATAGCGCAGGCTCCCATCCAGCACAAGACAAAGATGCCAAGTGGTCTGGGCAAATATGATGGCACAACAGATCCAGATGACTTTTTGCAAGGTTTCTATAACACGGGAAACCTAGAGAGCTGGACGATGCCAACATGGTGTCATATGTTTGCTCGCTGCCTCACGGGCGCAGCGCGGGTATGGTTCGAGAGCTTGCCGACAGGGCAGATTGATGGGTTTGAGGAACTATTAGAAAAGTTCCAAGCCCACTTCGTACAGCAGCGCAGGCACACGCGCGATCCTGATGACATCATGCACTGCATACGCAGGAATGATGAAACGATTGAAGATTACATCACTCGTTTCAATCAGGAATCCCTGGCAATCGGGGGTATAACTGAGCAGCTCCTGCGCGTGGCCTTTATACAAGGCGCGCGCAGTGATCAACTCCGCCGGGCTCTCGTAAGCAAAGATGGTATGCCCACCACGTGGGCCAAGTTAATGGAGGCATCGCGAGTTTTCGCGAGAAATGAGAAACAGATTGCCCAAGATAGGGCAAGAGAAAGAGCGCATCAGGCAGAATCACCGCGCAGCAAAGAGAAGAGGGCCAAACAGAACTCTGTATGGTCCAGGTTGCAGCCAACAAGTTTTTCTTCCGCGGAAAAACAAGCGCAACCAACCTCACCACAGCCCCAAAAAGAAGTTCGTAATCGCGGGGAGGGTGACAAGAGGGAGGGCGGCAGAGATCCTAGCAGACCTCTGCCAAGAATATGGACGCCCCTCACTAAAACACCTTCACAGGTGTTAAGTACTGAGAATGTCCAATTCAAGCCCCCCAAGCAACTACACTACAAGGGACCGCAAAACAGTGGCAAATATTGTGAATTTCACAGGTCCCCGGGCCACAACACCGACGCATGCCATCATTTAAAGGATGCGATCGAGAAGGATGTAAAGTCAGGCAGGCTGGCTCACTTGGTAAAAAACCAAAGAATAGAAGATGAGCAACCGGAAGGAGCCTCTGCCAGCAAGAAATACAAAAGAATCTGTGTGGCTGAGGGGGGACGACAAGGGCAGACGTCAAAAAAGAGAAGCGCGCAAATCCACGGAGACTGGCGCGAGCAGCAAGTCATCTTCCCAAGAATCAGGGGAGGCCCTTCAATAAGCAGTCCTCTCGTCATCACCACACACATTGCTCATTACGAAGTGTCAAAGGTCCTGGTGGACACTGGAAGCGAATCTGACAGTATGTATGAGCAGTGTTTCAGAAAGTTAGACCCGGCAGACCAAGCGCGGCTCGAAATTGTGAACGCACCAATCTGTGGTGTCTCAAATGAAATCATACATCCCCTAGGCCAGATTCAGTTTGAACTAACTATGGGGGATGATGAGCACAAGCGAGCCGAAGTTGTCAACTTCTTGGTCTTGCCCACCACGTCATGCCACAATATGATCCTGGGTAGGGGAACGATTGCTCAATTTAATGCTGTACCGTCGCCAGCGCACGGCGCATTGGGGTTCCCTACACCAACAGGCGTAACATTTGTTTACCGCGATCATTTGTGCGCAGTGACAAGCACGCCGCGGGAAGGGAGAATGAAACTTCCAATGGCTGACAATGCGCCAGAGAAGTGGATTTTAAACCCAAAATTCCCAGAGCAAACGGTCACAATTGGCGCTACCATTTCAGACGAAACGAGATTGAGAATGAAAAAGTTGCTCACAAAATACACGTCGGTTTTCGCGTGGCAACACTCCGATATGACGGGGGTCCCGCGAGACTTGGCGCAACATTCTCTTAACACGTTCAAGTCGGTGGAGCCAATTGCTCAGAAAAAGAGAATCATGGGGGATGAAAAGGCGAAGGCCATGAATGAGCAAGTGGAGGACCTGTTGCGCGCAAACATCATCCGCCCGATCCGATACCAGACATGGGTAGCCAATCCTGTGATGGTAAAGAAAAGCAACGGGTCATGGAGAATGTGTATTGACTTCAAGGACCTCAACAAAGCATGTCCGAAAGACTGTTACCCCCTCCCAAACATCGACGCAAAGGTGGACTCCGTGGCGCCATTCAAGCTCAAATGTTTCCTGGATGCCTACAAAGGCTATCACCAGATTCAAATGGCACCACAGGATGAAGACAAGACTGCCTTCAGAACCGACAAGGGTGTTTTTTGTTACACAAAAATGCCCTCTGGTTTAAAGAATGCGGGCGCAACCTATCAGAGACTTATGGATTCGGTTTTCAGTGAACAAATCGGAAGAAATCTAGAAGTCTACGTTGATGATTTGGTGATCAAGAGCAGGGAGGAGAGACAAATGCTCAAAGACATCGAGGAAACTCTTCAGCGCCTAACGGAAGTTAACATGAAGCTCAACCCGAGCAAATGTACTTTCGGTGCAGAAGAGGGGAAATTTCTTGGTGTAATGGTCACTAAGGATGGTTTCAAGGTGAACCCTGAAAAGGTGGAAGCCATCCTTGACATGCCTTCACCATCCACCATGAAAGAGGTTCAGAAGCTGAATGGTAGATTGGTGTCAATCAACAGGTTCCTAGCGAACCACGCCAGCAAATCTACTCCATTCGTTAACACCTTGAGGAACTGTTTGAAGAAGAGCCAATTCAAGTGGACGCCTGAGGCTGAGCAAGCTTTCACTGAGATAAAAGAATGTCTCATAAAGTTGCCAGCGCTCACAGCTCCACTTCCTGGCGAAACCCTTACATTGTACCTGTCAGCTGGAGACCGCGCGATCGACGCAGTATTATTGGTGGATCGCAAGGGGATCCAAACGCCAATATACTATGTGAGTCGGGTGCTCACAGACCCTGAGACGCGCTATTCCATCATGGAAAAGTTAGTTTTGTCACTAACACACGCGTCGCGCAAGCTCCATAGATACTTCAATGGTCATCCTATTGAAGTTCTGACTGGTTACAACATCCAGCAAGTCTTGCGACGCCCCGCGCTCTCCGGAAGGCTGACAAAGTGGGCGCTGGAATTAGGTGAACACACGATCACTTATAAGCCCCGTCCAGCGATAAAGGGTCAAGTTTTGGCGGATTTCATCACGGAAATCCCAGAGGGAAAGATTGAAGAAGCTCAGCGCGAGGTAGACCCTCCGCGAGCAAATGATGAAGAAGATGTTTGGAGGCTATTCACTGATGGAGCCTCCAACAGCGAAGGGTCCGGCGCAGGCCTCAAACTGGTGGACCCTGATAATCATGAATATACTTATGCTATTAGGTTGGACTTCAAGAGTACCAACAATGAGGCTGAGTATGAAGCCCTGCTGGCTGGTCTGCGCATTGCGCGCAAGTTTGGAGTTAAAAGGCTAGAGGCCCATGTGGATTCTTACTTGGTAGCTGCTCAGGTCAACGGCCTATATGACGCCAAGGAGAACACAATGCCTCTATATCTAGAGCAGCAAAAAAGTTCGTTGAGCAGTTTGACTTCTTCAGAATCATACACATCTCGCGCAGCGAAAACAAGTCCGCTGACGCGTTGAGTAAGATGGCATCAACTAATTTTGATCACTTTGGCAAAGATGTCAGGGTGGAAGTGATGAGCAACCCGTCAGTACAAACGCAATCGGTCCTTGTAATTCATACAACCCCTTCATCCTGGATAACTCCAATAATGGAATTCCTGAAGGAGGGGACGTTACCGGATGATCGCGCACAGGCGAGAAAGATAAGACACAAGGCGCAGAACTATGAACTACTTGATGGTACATTATATCGGCGCTCTTATCTTGGACCGCTCATGAAATGCCTGGATGCTGAAGAAGCAAGCTATGTGATTAGGGAGATTCATGAAGGAATCTGTGGAATACACGCTGGTCCGCGCATGGTGATTGCCAAGGCAATGAGTTCAGGCTACTATTGGCCAGGCATGTACTTGGATGCGCTAAAAGAAATCCAAAAATGCAAGGCATGTCAGAGCTACGCGCCAAACACCATGCGTCCAAAGAACAACTTGATTCCAGTGACCTCCGCATGGCCTTTCCACAAATGGGCCATTGATATTGTGGGGCCCCTGCCGCAAGCGCAAGGGCGGGTGAAATTTTTGGTAGTGGCGATAGACTATTTCACAAAATGGGTTGAGGCCAAGCCACTAGCAAAAATCACAGCTGAGGCGATGAAGCAATTTATCTGGAGCCACATCATTTGCCGTTTTGGCCTTCCTATGGAAATTGTGAGCGACAATGGCAAACAATTCACTGACAGGAAGATATCAAGCTGGCTCAAAGAATTGCACATCAACCAAATCTTCACGTCCGTCTACCACCCTCAGGGGAATGGCCAAGTGGAGCGCGCGAATCAAAGTTTGCTAAATGGGCTGAAGAAAAGGTTGGAGGGAGAATCCCATTCTTGGGTCGAAGAGTTACCTAATGTCCTGTGGGCGCACAGGACATTAAGCAAAACTAGCAATGGCGAATCCCCGTTCAGCCTAACCTATGGGACAGAGGCTATGATCCCAGCAGAAATTGGATGCCCATCCCATAGGGTACTCATGATGAGCAAAACTGATAACGAGCGCGAAAGAAGATTGGACCTTAACTTGCTTGAAGGGCGCAGAGAAGCGGCTATCATTAATGAAGCCAGATACAAGAAAAAGCTGGAAAAATATTATAATCAGCGCGTTAAAGAGTGCCACTTCAAGAAAAATGATTTTGTCCTTCGAAACAATGAAGCTAGTCGCGCAATACCCCCAGGAAAAATGTCCCCCAATTGGGAGGGACCTTATCAAATTTCAGAAGATTTGGGGAAAGGCGCGTACACTTTAAAAGATTTGAATGGAAAAAAGATACCGCGCGCGTGGAACGCGGCACAACTTAGAAAATGCTTCATGTAAAAAGTTCAAATATGTAATCAAGGCTTTTAAGCCATCATGAATGATGATTCGCGCTATCTTTCAATATTTGTCGCGCTATCTTTCAATATTTGTTCTATTACCTTTGCATACATGTTTCACACTTCCTTTATTAATTTGGAACAATATGACAACACTATATTGACTTCAAAGCAAAATAAAGCGAAGTAAAACATACATGCGCGAGCCTTAGCTCAAACGCGTTAACGAGTCTTAACTCTAAAACGCCAGGGCCTTAGCCCAAACTTACGAGCCTTAGCTCAAACACGTTAATGAGTCTTAACTCTAAAAACGTCAGGGCCTTAGCCCAAAACAAAGAGCCTTAGCTCAAAACACTCACAAACATCCATCTTACATCCCGCGCAGCCTGATCATAAAAATCCTTAAACACAACTAAGGCAAAGTACATGCCATATCATGTTAAGGTCTCAGGTCGAGGTCGCGCGCGGAATCATAGTGGATATCTGAGTAACACACGCTGACATGTAATGGCTAAACTCATACTTCCATATAAATACCGCGCGACAACGACGCGCAAAAAAGAAATAATGAAAAGTTAGCGCGCATGTCAGCATGAGCAAGATACTGCGAAACCACAAACAAAATAGAACAGAGGTTAAGTGAATAATTTCCTTACAACCTTGTTCTTATTTTAACGTGCAAGCATATCTTATATCTATACAAGCAAACATGAAGAGATGAATGGAAATGCGCAAGATGTGAAAAAGAGAAAACAAGTTTCATTCCATTGGATTGAAATTTACAAGTATGATGAGTTACAAATTACAAGTATAAAAAATTAAATATGTAAAATTTGATGAAGGGCTTCTCAAGTCTCCACGTCGACGTCAGCCACTTCATCACCTTCATCATCTCCCGCAGCATCTGACGCGGCCTGCTCCTCATCTCCGAACTGACCATAGTCAAGTTCTTCCTCCTCATTGGAGTCTTCTATCACGACGGTGGCAGGAGCAGATTTATTCGCAGCGCCAGAGCCGCTGGCAGGGGCAACACCCCCCGCGCCACCATCATCGCCACCAGCCCTCTCGCATTCATCGAGCAACTTCTTTAGCGCGCCGAGGTCGGGCTGGTCAGCAAGCGCAGCTATCTGCAAAATCATTAGAAAAATATTGAGTACAAAACACTTGGAAAAATTAGTCAACTAAAACTCATTAAGGTCAAGGTACCTGCATAAGGATGGGGATGGGAGTATTCATATACTTTTCCCCCACCGCGGCCATGTCCGCGCAGGCCGCGTTGCTCTTGTAAGGGTACTCGGATGGGTTCTTCTTCAACATGCCATAGTCATACCCATCCGTAAACCCTTCAGCTCGGCCCACCAAGCGCGCGGCGGCATTGCAGTCCATCACAAGGGCCTGAAACTCGGCGGAATATTTCATCGCCAAAGCGCAGCGAGTTATGCCCTGTGACACCAGCCATTGGCGATCCTGCGCTAGGTCAGCAACAGACGTCTCGAGGACAGGAACCTGGGAGTTTAATAACTCAACAGTTTCCTTAGTCTTTTGTAGCTCCTCCTTATCAGACGCTGCTGCCGCCAAGATTTTTTCTTTTTCCGCCTGCGCAGCACCAAGTGCTTCCTGGCTGGACGCCGCCGTCGCCAAGGCCTCATCTCTATCGGCCTGCGCGGCCGCCAAGTCCCTCTTCAGGCGCGCAACCTCGCTCTCCAGTGATGATTTTTCAGTGATACTCTGGACGATAGCTTGGTCACGCGCCTCAGCCTGCTGTTCCAAGACACGCACTCTGCGCGCGTACTTGGCAACTTCGGCCTCCGCCAACTGCTGCTTCTCCCGCGCAGCTTGGAGCTCATGCCCGCGCTTAATATAGGCGGTGTTGGCACTTGCTCTATTTTCGCTGAGCTCCGCCTGGAGTTTCTCAGCTCGTGCGCGAGCATCAGAAAGGTTCCAGGCAGCCACCTTAGCCTCTTGCTGGGCTGCCACAAGAGCATCGCGTACTTTAATATAATCGCGATGAAGCTCTTGGGAGGCAGCAAAGAAAGCTGACCCAGCGAAAATGTGATCGTTGAGCAAGTCAGCGCGAGTGCGCTCCTCCTGATACCTCCTTTCAGTAGGAGGCACGGCATGAGCCCAGAAGTCCTCGCATACGCCCATGGATTGGAAGGAACTTTCTTCATTAATATTCCATCTCGGGCGATAAACGTGGTCACCATCCTACAAAACACAAGAAATGTTCTAAGTCATAAAACATACTTATATGGAGGTACGCGCAGCGGAGCAACAAATTAAAACATACCTGCGGGGATGAAGCAGAAAAGTCAGCGCCAGCCCCACCAGAAGTATGCGCTGCGAAGACTTGTGGCATCGCAGGGCTGGCGCGGTCTCCCAAGGAGCCCTCAGCTTGAGCCCCCTCATCCTCCTCATCTTCTTGAATAGGCCTCTTCTCCTGCGACCTGGGGGGCTCCAAACCAGCCTCGCGGAGAGGGCTGCGCGTAGGAGGAGGCGAGGGAGGTCTCGACGCCGCCAGTTCGGCGCGCAAAACGGCTTCCTGCTCTTTTGTAACCCCAATAAGGGGAGAATCAGCACTAGCAGGAGCAGGACCAGAACCAGCGGCGCCGCCAACGGCGCCAGGAGTGTCGCCAGCAACTTGTACGCCAGCTACAACTCCTATGAACAAATCAACAAGGAAAAATGGTTTATGACTGAATCCAAAAGAAAAATAAAGAAGACAAGTGTGCGAAACATACCTTGGCGCAATTCTGTTCGCGCGGCGAACATCGCCATAAAATTCATTCTACCCTTTTCAGAGGGTAGAACAGGGGACTCCGAAGCAGCCCCCGGCGCAGCCTCAGCACCTTGTGGCGCCTGTGGCTCATCTCCTACCGTCGCCGGTTCTGCAAACATTCAAAGGAGGAAAGGTTTAATAACAATTCAGCCAGATGAAGATAAATAAAGTATACCTGTTGCAGGCGCGGCACTGCTTCTCTCTTCAGCCGCGCGAAAGGAGGAGGCGACGCCACCATACCTCAAGTGGACAGGAGGTCTGCCCACTCTCACAGGCAGGGAAGCTAAAGAAACCTTTGTGGTAAACACTTGGGTTTCCTTAGGTCCCTTCGTTTGAGCATGGGGATGAGCGACAGGGGTGTCATCTTTCTTCTGTTTCTTACTGGCCCCTGCGCCAGATTTCCCCTTAGCTTTGCGCTTTAGTAGGGGCGCCTCCTCTTCCTCCTCCTCCTCTTCCGCGAGCTCTAGCTCGTAGTTTTCAAGCGCATCTACAAAAACAACCAACAGAACTGTTAATAAACTTGGGTATTCTAAAGGAATGAGCATAAGTGCGAAGGCTTACCAGGCGCGTCACTGTCAAAGTCAAATTCCAGATCCACTGGGATGAACATGTCATCGAAGCGATCTGGGAAACCAACTTCCCCAGCGCCAAGCGCGACGGAGCCACCCTCCACTTGTTCATCATAAGCGGCAAGGACATAATCCTTGGTGACTGCGCAAAAACAAATCAAGTGATATCAGCAAAAGAATTATGTTCGCGCAGAAAAAATAAATAAACCAATGAAATAAACTTACACAACCCGTCGACTTGGATAACGGGCTCAAGCGCGCTATCGGCCCAAAGCTTACTCATGCCGACCCCAACCAGCGCCTCCTCGCAAATTTTCTTCGCGGGGGATGGTTCGGCGGTCAGTTTCTTAACCCAGGCGCCAGTTGGGTTCTTGAGGACACCCTCATCCGCAGGCGCAGAAGAGATAGAGCGCATGGTCATACGGATGGGGATCACACCAGCCCTTATGTAAAAGAACCTCTCAGACCAGTCATGAAGGCTCTTGAATGAAACAGTGGAGCACTTCACCTTCTGACTGCGAGGAATGAAAGAGATCCAATTGTCCTGGATCTTGGGCTTGTAAAAATATTGAAAGCGCCGAGGAGTGGGTTCCTCGCGCTGGGATTTGCACATGAACTCAAAGTGAGTCACGCGCACGAGTCCAAACGGATGGACTTGGGATATATGAATCCCATAGAACTTCAGCAGTGCACCCACAAACCTTGTCATCGGGAGACGAAGGTTGCAGTGGGTGAAAAAGTGGCTATATAGGGAAATATAGCCGGCAGGCGGGTCCGCCGCCGTTTGCCCGGACCTAGGCAACATGCAGCCAAACAGGGTGGGAAAGCCCTGAGAGGCGATGAGGTTGTCGAGATCGGCCTGCTTCAATTTGCAGAGGATTTCATTCCACCTTTTGGTGGCCTTGGTCCTCCCTACTTCCTCCGATGTGGTCTCAACAACCCTCTTCCCTTTCCCCTTTTGCTTCAATGTCGACATCACCACAGATTTCACACGGCGTCTTCGAGAGGCAACAGAGGTGATTGAGGGGCTAGACGAGTCTGAACTATCAGACATACAACTGCAGCAGCAGATAATCGAGAAATCGAAAAGATGAAAACACTCAATTCAGAATATGAAAGGCAGAAACTCGAAAATTATCAACAATGAAGATGAAGATAAAAATTTCCTAAGGGCCTCCTTTTATAGGCCCAGGAGAGAGAAATGTGGCAGCTGATCGGATTTCACGCGCCCCCACTCGCGGGTGTAAGCCAACGAGGGCGCGACACGTGTCCCTAACACTGTTGAGGGGACATAAAATTGTAACCGACCTGCCACGGAGCAGAGACGCGCCCCCACTAGCAGGTGCTAACCAATGCGAGCGCGACACGTGTTCAAGACAGCTGTGTGAGGGGACGTGAAAGGCAACTGTAGCACCTCGAGCACACGAAACGTCTGACATGTTTGCGGCGCACGTCACCACCAACTAACCACGTGTTCGACCCGTCGTTTTCAAGCCTTCGTTTTCAACCAAATGGATAGAAATTCGCGCAACGATGGAAGCAACCAGGAAAACGACAAAACCCCGCTTAAAGACAAAAATCAGTAAGTCTAATATCCATCTTACCGCGCTCGCGCGAGATAAGACACACATTAGACTGGGGGGGCTTGAAGAGGTATGTACCCGCCTCAACACCGAGCAAGGCGGGTCAACCCACAAGATAAAGACATTATGAAGACACAAAGCCAAAACCTATGCGCATGGCGCATACAAAACATCCTCAGGCATCATATGCCCAGGCACACATATGCTCGCGCATCACATATGCGCGCGGCGCATATCACATGCTCGTGCATATCACATCTGCCCAGACACACATGCTCGCGCATCACATATGCGCGCAGCGCATCAGCGCGCGGCGCATATCACATGCTCATGCATATCACATCTGCGCATGAAATATCTGCGCGTGAGAATAAAGAGAAGACCTCGCGCATCCTCAGGATGGGCGCATATCACACGTGCGCATAATCAACCTCATCCTTATCCCAATCAGGATTAGGGCAACCTTGATTGTGCACGTCAGACAACCTTCCAGAAGGCATCTTTTTAAGGAGAAAGAATATGCTGATGTTGAGAGCTGCCAAATGAAAGGTCGACAACTCAGCATGACACATGTGTTACCACGTGATTACAACCAACGAGAAAGCGCCAGGTGTCCCAGAGGACACGTGGCGCAGTGCGATTGGAGGAAGCCAACGAGGTTGAGCCCAACCGGTGGTAACCCTAGCACTATAAATACAGCATCAACTCCACTTTGATGATTCATTCATACTCAATCATTGACAGTTACAAGCAGTGATCACACATTCAATCATATTGAATCACATTCATTCACAGTCAGTTACATACAATCACACAGTCTCACAACCAAAGAGTATTGAGCAATTAAGCAAATACTCTTGAGATTCTCTGACACATTATTATCTTCTCCACAAATATACTGATTCTCACGCCGGAGGGTTACCCCAAAGAGGACCCCTCTGTCCCTTTCTGAGGGGTAAGTAACGGCGCTGTTCATTTTGTAGGTGGAAGAACACTGATCCAGAAGAACCGTCGGTGAAATAGTATAATCACACCCGAGGAAAGTAGATCTGCTACCAGTGAGTAGATCCACGTTTCTTCATCTATAACATACAACACATTGTTATCACCACAAGGATACTCTTCTAAGAAGATATGAATTTTACTTCATGAGTATAGATGGATATAAACATATCATCAAGGAAACAAACTCACCATGACACCACTGCATTTTATGGATCAAAACAACTTATTTTCTATATCAGCTGGTCCCGAAACTCTAGCTGATGAAAGTTTGTGACAATGAATAACCACAATGAATTTCACTATCAGTTAACATGTGACAAAAAAATGCACATAATTATTATATATGAAAAAAAGAAAGAAAGAAAGAGTACTATACACCATCATCAATCTACTATACTCATTTGAGTTTGTAACAATGAATAAACACAATGAATTTCACTATCAGTTAACATGTGACAAAAAAATGCACATAATTATTATATATGAAAGAAAGGATACTATGCACCATCATCAATCTACTATACTCATTTGAGTTATGAATTATATAACTTTAGTAAAAACTATCAACACATATACATATAAAAAGTTTATAATATAGAATTAATAGTTAAAAAAAATCAAATGAGATGAACCATTTTCGTATTGCTCAGAGTAAAGAAGAATCGTGACACCTTCTAAACATTTAAGTCGGTCACTAATAAACTAAAAACAACAACACAAATTTACACACACTAAAATGAGTTTTAAAATTTCTATGTACGTTCTTTTATTTCTAATTTTTTTACTTTATTTACTACTACAAAATTATAGATAAATCATTAATATGGAATGTTTTAAATATTTATTAATTGTTTTAATTAGATAGTTATGACTTTTAAAGATGAATATAATTATGCCACTTGACAAAAAATGGGACAATTAGTTGCCATGTGGCACAACAAAGATTTTTGTTTATTATAATAGTAGACATTTTAATTTCATTTTTAAACCAACAATAAGATAGATCAATGACACGTTCACACCGACATAACCTTTTTTTTTGTTTTCCTCTTATATCTTATAGCATTATATTTTAAAGTATCCGAATGTATTGTTGCAACATGATTAATTTTTTGTTGATGTTTTGATGTAAATTTTATTCAAAATCAAAAAATATATTATAACATACAAGTCATTCATGTATCCTAGAATTCCGTCTGTTTTCTAGGTATGAAAAAGTGTGGATTTTCAAGAACGGGAATCTTATGATATGTTGGGAATCTCTTATGATAATCATCCATGCTTGAAACGTATCTTAATGCCTGAAACTTGGATAGGATGGCCTTTACGTAAGGATTATATTGCTCCCAATTTTTATGAAATACAAAATGCTCATTGAATGATAAAAAAACAAATCTTCACTTCTACAATTCTATAGATTCAAGGTTTTATTCTAGATTAAATAGAGTAATTAAAGTCTCGTTTGTTTTAGGGTTTGTATTTTCACTTCTACAATTCTCGTTTGTATAGAATAAAAAAAATATAATAAAATTAGGGATTCATTGGAATTCTCAAATTTGAAAAAGACTTAATGAATATGTATTCATATCAATGAATTGGTAGAGTAGACTCATACAAATTAATCATGTGTCACGAACCAGATTTAAACCGATGACAACAATATACAAGTCCTTAAGAGTAATTACTTTTGTGACCTAATTCAAAGTTTTAGATGAATTTATACTCGTTTATTTCATAATTTTGTTTAAAGAAAACGAATAATCAAACCTCACAAATCTCTATAACTCTCGGCTCCTTGACCCTCGTAACCTCAATATTAAATTGGGAACCTTATGTTTCCAAGCCTGTTACTGAGGTAATTTAAAGGGTCATTAGTTTCATTTTATCTAATTGGCCGTTTTCATTCTACAACTCCATAATTGTAATTAATTGTTGTATAATCCCGCAATCCCACATTATGCTCTTTTTCTTTTTGTTAATGATGATTCATATATTTTATATTCCTAGATAACAAAGAATAAATTGAAGATTTATTTGATCAATTATTACGCTAAATCATGTGAATAAATAATTTAAAAATAATACATTTTTAAATACACATACAATTTATAAGTTCATAAGATTCTTTAGACTTACAGAAAATAAAATGGAGTAATATAGGGTTTTATGTTCATAACATAAAATAAAATTCAATTTAAATTCACGGATAAGGACGACCAACTCTCAGCTGATATGAGAAAAACGATGACCCTAGACCAACCCGTGTTCATACTATTTGGTGTGGTCCTTAGTCCCGAAAAATAAACTAAGAGACTGCTTGACAATCTTGTGCTAAGTCATTAAGAGGCGAGACCGAGAAAGAGGTAGCATATGAAGTGGTCAACATGTTTCTAAAACTTATATATTAAAATTAAGAGGTGTCTTTAAAGTAAACCAAGAACACTCTGCCTTTGACTGATTTAGAAATAGTCTCTTGATTGAATCATTAGAAGACTACAAAGCAACTTTTAAATTGTTTTGGGTTGGCTTAGTCCAAACCCCATGGGGCCCAAATAAGACACGAGAAACCCGATACTATGATATATATTAAACCCAAATTATCTTAAGTGTGCATAATTGGGATGTTGGTAATCAAAGACATAATGAATGAACAAAATGATCGATAAACACACAAACTATAATTTTTAATTAACAATCTGATTAGTGATTACACAACTTCGTTCGTTCGTTCGTTCATATGTCAGTGTCGCATGGAAATATAACACCGATTAACCTAATGACTAATTACACCTAACCCCCAACTAATTACAACATTACAAGTTTGACACTAAACATGCTTTAAAAGAATGACAAACTGAACCTTGTAAATAAAGTTTAAGCCACCAATACTCCCTCTTAAACTAAACTTAGTTTAAGCGACGTCTTCAACTTTCTTCAAGACTTGGATTATAGCAATGCTAGTTCATCATCTTCGTATCGAGTTATATTAAACTCCTCATTGTTCTCCAAATTTGTTGAAATCGGTTATCATCTTTATTTCTCCACAACTCCAATTTTTACCTTGGTCACGCCCTATGTTATCTTGATTTGAATCCCTAAGACCACAACGTTCACATCTATGTTCTTTGACTTCTCCTTTCCATCTTCCTTGATAATTAGGAGTTTAACATGCGTGTCTTCCTCCTTGATTGGCTTTGTAATACGTTATTCACAGGATTTTGGTCTCTAATGCCTTCTTGAAATTGCATGAAGTTAAAATCATTAAATTGTTCAATTGATGCAGCAATTCAAAAAAACTCTGTTGACTACAGGATAGACCTCAACAAAGAAAACTGAAGAGTAACAATGGCAGGTGATTGAGCTACTGATCCTCGAAGCTTCAGACTAATCTCTTGTTGCCAAATGTTGATCCAAGATTGTTGGGTTGTGACACAAGTTGACTAATTCATCTCGTGACCATATCAAGGGTGTTAGAATCTTGCATTTTCAAATATTCACATTTTTATTCTAAAGTTTATAGTCTAGCCTTTTTGACCCGGTTAGACCATGAATAAAGCCTATAAGGCTTTCAAAATATCTTTGGCATTCTTATGATGAGTAACGTTGAATGAAACATTCTAGATTGAAAGAGAGAAGCGACGGCGATTGTAACTATATTTACATCACCCTTTATCATATGTTTGAGCGCTTCCCAAATCCCATAAATATTGAGTAGTGCTTTGATCTTCACAGCCAAATAGTATAATTTGTAATTTAAAAATCAGGTATGGGGAAATTATTGATATCACATCCTCCTCTCTATTACTTTTTACTACATTGGTTTCAGATAATATTCGATTTCAACTTTAATAATATCTGATCAAATCGATATCAGCCTTCAACTATGATTAATCTTATACCAAGTATGGTAGTTTTGGATGAAAATAGTCCTTCTCTTTGCCTATAATATCAACTCTAATAGTTTCAGATCAAACTAATCAACCCTCTTTCAAGAACAATACATTGGTTTTTCGACCACCTGTAAACTTAGAACAAATCAATTCAAAACCAACTATGACTTATAAAAAAATCAATGTTGTAAAAGTATGTTTACAAGGCCGAGTACTCCCCAAGTACTCGCTACAAGGTATGTCGCCGAGGCAAGTTTCTTTAACTCTGAATAGTTACTAAGATCGATCAACGGTGGTCAACCTCAGCCAGAATCACATCTTGTAGGTGAACTTGGACCGATTTTGAATTAAAAAATAAAACATAATTCGTATTTCTATAATATTAAAGAATAAATATCGTTTTTTTTAATTCATGATCAGCAATTATTAGAATAATTTATTATTTAAAAGTATATTTCTTCAATTTGTATTGATATTCACCTATTTTGTTATAAATATTAGTAAATTTATTATATTTGACATAAATATGATATCCAAAAATTATTTTTCTCTATATTTACCATGTCCGAGTACTCTCTGAGTACTCCGAGTACACCCAACTCCATTGTCGGCCGCCTAGGGTCCGCCTAATGACTTTAGCAACCTTGAAAACAATACATAGTTTTTTCAGTTGCAAAGTGAATAAAATCAGTTGCTTCTAATCACATTACATGGCCTTTTAGGCTGCATAGTGAATTAAACCAAATTTTGCTAATGAAAACAATGCACAACCATTTCTAATGACAGTAATACACATTGATTTGTTGGTCATGAAGTGAATCAAAAACAAACCACTTCTAATATACCTTTTCTTTTTTCTTTTTTTCACAGAGTGAATCAAAACCAACTGTTTCAATACTACATAAGTGTTGTATGGTAGATATTGTTATAACATTGCATTATCGTATAGTTTTTGTTCTATTCTACTAAGTAATTTTTACTTAGGCGTACGTATTTTCTTTTTATGTATGCTAAGTAATAGAATAACAAGGCTACACAGAAAGACCTGACCGAGGGTTCAAGGGAAATTAAAGATCAAGTGTTATTAAACGATGTTTATAACATATTTATTGTAAAAATGTAATGTTTTAACATTAATGAAAATTGACAAATTGAATTCTGACCTACTTTATAAGTGACACGTCAAGTCTAGCGTGAACGGTGTGTTACAACTTACAAGAATGTTATATGGAATATCATGTTCAAATTAGCGTTTGATTAAAAAGGGAATGCCTGTAGGAAAACAGCCTCTTCGATAAACACCTAAAAAGTCCTAACATGAATCTTTTCCATACATCTTATCTTTTGTATTATCAAACAGATTATCTAGGGAATGCCATTCGAAAAAGCGATTCCCACCGATAACAACAAAACGGTATGTCTTAATGACTTACTCGTGTCAGTGATCCCTTTATGAAAAGTCTCTTTTTATGTTTGTGCTATTTGTCGCTAATTACCGAGAGATTACCACTTATAAAATATTTTCTTTTACTATCTTTTGGTTTGCGTATGATTACTTGTTTATTCGTTCAGAAATTATTGACATATAATTGTCGCCAATGATACAGTTTTTAACAACGAATAAATAATAGATAAGTCTCTTAATCTGCAGTAGAAACTGAAAAGCATTTGAGGGTCGCCAGCATACAATACACGGGTGGCAGTGCTCCTCAAAGTGTTCTCAGGCCGGCTTCAACTTTTTTTTAGCTTAAGTTCTGTCCACAATAAGTTATAACCAATTCCCTTCTGAATTAAACAAAATCGACACAAAATTCGAATTGGGCTCGCTTTACTTTCACCTTGAATTTTAGTACCAAGTTTTTGATTTTTATAGAAGTAGACTTGAATTCTACAAATGTAGCTATCAGTTATGTGACTTATCAAATTTACATTAAAACGTGTGAAAAAAAAGTCTAAAGCTTCCCAATAGAGTGTGCAATATTATTCAAAAAAAAAGGGCAAGTTAAAATAGAAAAGTCGAGTCCAAACAAGAGATGGGGGTTGAATGATTAAGATAAGTTAAAATAGAAAAGTCGAGTCCAAACAAGAGATGGGGGTTGAATGATTAAGATGTAGGATTAAAAACATAATTATTTGACCAAGTAAAACTAAAATTTGAAAAAGAAAATAAAGAAACAGAATTCAAGTTAGGATCAAAAATCCAAATTGAATAAACCGAGTTATCATATATATATATATAGGGTTTATATCAAATACAAATAAAATTAATGTGCTAAACGTTAGAATCAAGTAGAGTATTTATATATACAAATAGAGTAATTATGTAATTACATCATAGATTAATTACGTAATTACTATGGTGTAATTACATAATTACTCTACTTGATTCTCATGTTTAGTACGTTAATTTCATTTGTACGTTAACCTTCCCATATATATATATATATATATAGGATTTGGTTAATTTCAGAAGTGTTTCTTAGAGCGAGAAGTGCGAGAAGATATTATAACCAATCGCATGATTTCTTTTTTAATTTCTTATTATTTAAATAAAAGAGTATGTTAGTATAATATAAAATATTTTGTTTTGTAACTCTTACTCATTAATGTTTTAATTAATGTTAAGTTACTAACAAATAATAAGTTATTATTATTATTTATTTCATCTAAAATTTGAACAATTAAAATCTATTTGATCTAAAATCATTTTATTCTAACACATGGCTAATTAATTTTTTATTTGATATCAAATGTCAAGTGTTTTTTTTTTAATCAACTAATGTAGTGTAAGCTAATCTTATGTAATGTAGATAAAGTTACGTAATCTAATGTATACACACTTTCAAATTTTGTATAGTCATAACTAATGTAGTGTAGACATATCATATATAGTCTTGGAAAAACTAATGTAATGTAGGCTTACTTTCAAATGTTGTGTAGTCATAATTAATGTTGTGTAGATATATCAAATGCAGTGTAGGCAAAACTAATATAGGGTAGGCACACTTTCAAGTGCTATATAGTCATAACTAATATGGTGTAGAAATATCATATGTAGTGTAGGCAAAACTGATGTAGCGTAGGCTCACTTTCAAATGTAGTGTAGACACACTTCAAGTGTCGTATAGTCATAACTAATGTAGTGTAGATATAAATATATAGTGTTGTGTAGGCAAAACTAATGTAGTGTAGCATATGTATAGTGTTGTGTATGCACACTTTCAAATGTTATGTAGTCATAACTAATGTATTTTGGACATATTTAATGTAGTGTAGGGGCACTTTCAAATGCTGAGTTATCATAACTAATGTCGTGTAAAATTATCTAATGTAGTGTAGGTAAAAATAATGTCGTGTAGTCACTCGAGACAAGTTGGAGTATGTTTTTATGTATCATGTATATGCATTAAACTAGTATTAATCATCTTATGAGCATTAATTATGCAAGAAAAAATAACCGACAAATTCATTAATACCTGGTTTAATTAGGCTAACACCATAAAAGACATGCATGCCTTTTTAATTAAAAATATGTCATAAATATGTGTCTTTATTTAGGATAATGTCATTTCTATTGTTGACCATTGATTAAACACAATCAATGGTCTAGATTCATTTCTCGCACTTCTCGCTATAATATCATTTCTCGCATGATCCATCCCCTATATATATATATATATATTTCAAATAAATTTCGTCTAGCGGGTATGAAATTCTAAAATCGAACTCAAATTTCAGGTTTAATATTAACCCTTTTTTCAAAGGCGATATTATATTCACAACACGAACTAGTAAAAAAACTAACCCACAAAAACATACAAAAAGAAGGTTACAACTTACATGTTTAAAGCATCAAATTTGCACCAGTTGTTCCACTCGACTTCTACTTTTTCCATCTTGATAGCACCCATAAAAAGCTTAGAATTTTTATATTCTTCACTATTGGAGCCGAACTCGTGTTAGTGCCATTGAAAATCTTTCGTTTCTCGCTATCTAAATGCACCAAATCATGGCCCGGAAGATTGGTTGTATTACTTTTGAAGATTCTTGAGACGAATTTGAAAATACTAACCTAATTTGAAAATTATGAAAACTGAATTTGAATTCGTAAGTAAATTATAATTAGTTTAAATTTTAGTTGCTATACCCGGTTAGAATAATAAACACCCCAACATAAACAATACAAGTGCAACACACTCCCATTCAAACTTTGCAACTCCCTTTATCTTCCTCATTCAACCTTTTAGCACTTAGAAATTAGAATAGTATAAGAATTGGACAAGGGGTTTGCGAGCAATACCCATAATGAATAGTTATATTACATGAACACTCACATAGTTATAAAACTAGCATTAATGCCATACTAAATAAATCATACCTCTATTATAGGTGTAAAAAATATTCCAAAACCAAACCCGAAATATCCGAAATTCAGATAGCTATTTTATAAATTTCGGATATCCAAATTAGAATATAGATTTTAGTGTTCAAAATTAAAGGTATATTGGTTTTTATTAATCTCAACCATCATCTTTTGGTCGCTGCCGGTCTCAACTAACGAATTGGCTGCTAACGGTGCCACCTTTTAACGTATTTGTTCTCAACAACACGTGACTAACAGAATCCTATCGTCGTTAGTTGCAGGTTGTCGGAAAAGTCACATTTTTTGCCGGAAAACTCAACCTGAGCACCGCCACCACCACCAACTAACTCACAACCAAAACCAACCACCACCGGTTGAGCACCACCAATTGATTCCGATGATGGCTTTAGGGTTCTGGCGATCTCAATAATTGGGGCTTTTACTAGAAAAAAAGTTCCTAAAGGTCCGATCCAATGTTACAAAGATGTCTGGGACAAAAATGTTTTCGGAAAAAAAATGTGAGTTTTCTAGTTAAAAACATTTTTCTGGCGACCTGCAATTAACCACATTAAAATTCTATTAGTAGTGAACTTTTGGAAAAATATATGATAAAAGGTGGGATATCAGTCAATTCATTAATTGAGACTGACGACAAATAAAATATGATAGTTATGATCAATAAAGGCCAATACGCTAAATTAAAAAATAAAATCTTCTTGACCACAACAAATTGCTTTCCTTTGTCACTATCACTTACATGTGTTCTCTTTGTTCCTTTGCAACTTAAAGGAATAGTCTATGATATCAATTTCATTCGTTTGCCTTCATTTTGTCTTTTTCTAGGAAAAAAAATCACTTTTAAATGTCCTATGAAGTCTATAACAACTTTAAAATAGTAAAATAAGGCTACTTGATTTTAGTAATAAACCATACAAATAAAAATTCTTTTATGGATCAAGATATGATAGGAAACAGCTTGGAAGATGATTCTCTTAAGTGCTTCGTTAATTTTTTTAAGAAATGTAAACACATGCTTATTTTTTTCTCAGCATGCTAATATAAGCTTTAATAAAAATCGAGTTGTATCCAAAATTAAGTATTTTTTTAACCTATAAATAGCTTTTGTTTGAATTAGTAGAACATATTTACACAACTCAGCTACCAATGATCGCTAGGTACTTTAATTTTAGACGGTGTAATTTACATTTATGGCTTTTTTTCAAGTAAAACTAACATATTCCACCTTACAAAAGTTATTGGCAAAAATAACGAAAAGTTGATATGAAAGTTTATCAACAACAATGTCGTTTCATTATTCACTTACTAGTACTCACAATTCATATACACTCGGTTGTTTAGTTTAAAAACCTACAAAATTTTGATCATAAATAAACCTACAAAAAAAAAAAACTCGTATATACCTATACTAAAACTTAAAAAATTACAAATTTTGATAACTAAAAGTTGTAAAAAAAATGAGTCATATAGAACTATAATACTCGTAATACTCGTAGTTGTATATGCATATACAAGTCATATGCTTAAAATATTTCTAAAATAAAAAATGAGTCCCATATAGATCTATATTCCTCATGTAATCACCAATGAGTCGTATATGTTGGTAATCTTGTATTAGAACCTGAAACAAAAAAATTGAAACAGTAAACGATAACGGTAAACCGTGCTTGTGTTTAACACGATTCCCTTAAACAGATTTACGGTTTGTTCTCAGGGTACGCCGGTTCGAAAGCAGCCGCAGTGTGTTGCCGAACTTGATGACTTGCCTGAAATGAAAATTAAGTAATGCTGCAAAGAATTAGAGAGTGTTGTGTATTTTTTGGTGTGTCTTTGGTTGAAGCATTTGACGGGTTTTATAGCCAGAAAAGTCATAACTGAATATTGACTGAATAATGATCATTAGTGCATAATAATTATGAATAATGGCCATTAGTGCATCAGTTAAAACCGGAAATAATAATATAATCATCATATAAGAGAATAATGATCATTAATAATCATTGACAAATAGTTGCCGAACTTGATGACTTGCCTGAAATGAAAATTAAGTAATGCTGCAAAGAATTAGAGAGTGTTGTGTATTTTTTGGTGTGTCTTTGGCTGAAGCATTTGGACAGGTTTTATAGCCAGAAAAGTCATAACTGAAAATTGACTGAATAATGATCATTAATGCATAATAATTATGAATAATGGCCATTAGTGCATCAGTTAAAACCGGAAATAATAATAATCATCATCATTAAGAGAATAATGATCATTAATAATCATTGACAAATAGTTCAGTTATGAAATTCTCAAAACAAATGAAAAAAATTGCCTCACGCGGGCCCGGGTTTTTGGAGTTGCATTCGGTGCCCGCGGGACGTGCGGGTATGCAAGAGTTCGAAGAATTTTTAGTCCAGAAACCCAATTCTGCAATCCCCCCCCCCCCCTGCGTGCGGGTAGGACTTGTAGTAAAACATATCACAAAGCTTCATATGAGTAGTAAAGGTTATACCTTATAAACCACTCTTCATTTTGTTCCCAACCTGATGTGGGCAAGTTTTACCACTCTTATTTTTAAGACATTCATTCACACACATATACCCAAAACTTCCAACAATCCCTCACATGAATGGAGGTCGAAACAACATTATTCTGATTAGATTTCAGCAGTTGAATCTTGCATACAATAGGTAGGTGTTAGTATTTGAACCTTAGCTTATGAAGCACACTTGGCCCATTGACTCTGAGTAGACAGTGATATCTTTGAACTCATCTGCCGTTTGTGTAGACGACAATACACTTCACACAAGACTCTCCCGACAAAGTCAAGTCCTCATAGTTATGTTCGTTATTGTCATGAACATGAGCCTGGTTCTGCGAGAGCTATTTGAAGGCCCCGTTCCCGGTAACCCTACTTTGGTGTTGGATTTACTCATAAACACAGTTCTAAAATCAGAGTTAATTAAAACTTTCGCGGAATAATTTAAAACTTCAAACATCACATTACAAAACATTCATTCTTGTCTTAACATACAAATTGTCTTTTCATAAGTAATTAATTAAAACAGTCATAACACTTCATCATTGATGCCAGTCTCTTCAGTCTATGCCCTGTGTCCCACCTTAAGCCAGCTGCCTCAACCTATTTGCCTGCGTGCATACTAAAAAGTCAGCTACGCTGAGTGAGTTCTAGTTAATCATTTAACATACAATACATTCATATCCTTACTCATACGCATCCGAAGATACGTATGCATACCTTATTTACTCTTACTTCTTTCATACAAACTTTATATACATGCACACGCGCTTACATACTTTCTTTCATAAGGCCTTGTGATTTACCATAGGCTATTCTATCTCTACCATCACAGATATTATTAGGGTCTGGTCCATTATGTCTCAGATATTATTAGGGTCTGGTCCCTTTGTCTCCAATAACCATACCTGTCACATCACTCGATCATACATTCATTTTCATTCAATACTTTACATATCTTCTGGTCATGTATATACGTATATGTACGTATTCATTCGTATAAACATTCCATAATAACATTCAATACTTAGTCATACATATAACATACACATATCATACAATTACCACTTAAGTTAAGTGTATTAACAACTATCACAAAGGAGTATGCACACAGCCCCAAAAACATAACGGATAAAGGGGCTAGAAACTCACCAAAAGTCGGTTTCTCTCGCCGTTAATAGTAATACCCTTCTTTAGCTGCGCACGGCTAACTATATAACGCATTACGAGTGTCAAATATCCATTACTACTACTTCTTATATCTAAGTCAATGACACCCCCAACTAACGGGGGTCCGGGGGCAGCGCCCCTGGTAGCGGGGTCTAGAGGCGGCAGCCCCTAGCAGGGTCCAAGGGGCAGAGCCCCTGGATGGAATTTTATAAAATTTCGCATGGAAGGATTTCGCTTCGCATGCATGGAATTTCGCTTCGCATGAAACTGTTTCGCTTCGCTTGACTGTGCGATGCGAAATTACCTTTTTCGCTTCGCATGGTCATGCGATGCGAAATAGCCTTTTTCGCTTCGCATGGTTTATGCGATGCGAAATTCTTCTTTTTCTTTGTTTTTACCATTTTAAAGCCATTTTACTTCGTGGCTCTTCCTCAGGACCCGATTTTACTTTTTAGTGGTTTTGGGTTGTACCAACTTTGCATACTTGCGTTTTATAAGGCTCCGAACATCACATTTTTACCATATAACATTCTCGTGGGGTTATAACTTATCAAGTTCATGTTTTTCTTCCGTCATATACCCCGATCTATCCTTTTATCGGTTTACATGTCGATTCTAACCATAAAACTTAACCATTTAAACCGAAACCTACCTTTTGCTTCGGGTTCGAGTTCAGATCCGGACAATACGTAGATCTGGACGTGATTCTTATTGCTTGACGATGCTAAACACGAGATTCCACCCTTCCTTGGCTTTGGATTTTATATCCGAGTGCTAGAGAGAAGGTATGTGTGTGTTTCTTGAGTGTGTGTAACAAAATGGTGAAAAGAATGGAGAGGTTAGGCTTATATAGGGGGCCATGAGCCCCACAACCCACTCACAATTCCAAATCCAATATTATCCAAACACTTAACACACAACTAACTTAACGACACACAGTTAAGTAACAAAACTTTCCGTCATTTATTATTTAATAAAAGTTGGATGTTACACTATTAAGTGTTGTGCCCCAACAATGCCATTCGAAGCGACCCACTTCTCTCTCACATAGGTGATTCACAATGTAAGGCTACCTTAGTCGAATCATTAAAAGCCATAGGTTTAACCTCACACTTGTCACTTTTAGGAATGGACTAGGAAGTTTACCAACCATGTAGTAAACTACCTTTTTTAAATACGTAGGGTTATCCCCCTCCCAACAGTGACCTCAATA
>NW_027506429.1:0-73106 GCF_021521415.1 Bidens hawaiensis | reverse complement strand
TCTTGTGTCTCACACCCATATTTGACCACCAACATTACCCTATATATACACCACCTTTCCTCTTCATTTTCCCTTGCTACAACTCCAAAAAAAAAAAAAAAAAAACTCTCTCAAACATCAAAGATTCAAGGTTATCTTCTTAAGTGTTCTTGAAGGATTTTGGCCTTTCATCTTAATTAGTTTATGTAGCCTTATTAATACTTGTTTATAGTTGTGCAACATATATATAATATACACCCCTTGTTTACCTTTGGTAGTTACTTCTCCGATTTCGGTCGGTGAGGTTTCGGACCTCATAAGGCAAGGCTTCATGGAGGACTTCGTGTCCTTGATATATATACATATATATAACTTGTTCATATATATTAATCTTGCTTATTTTAGTTTTTTGGTCATGTTTACAAGTTTCATGGTTATGGGTTTTTAAGAGTCTATGCTTCGGTTTAACCGTAAATAGCTCTAAACCGTAAACCGAACTTTGTTACTAGTTTTGTTTATTTAAACATACTTAGTGTTAAATCTAAGTTTCTAAAATCAGTTTTACAAATTCTATGGTTATGGGTTTGTAGAATCTTACCTCGGTCTTAACCCGAAAAACGTTCCGAACCGAAAACCGAACTTTTGTTTAAAGACCTTATTGTTAACTTTTGGTATTTTTTTATTTGTACATTATTATACAAGTTATTTAGTGTTTGGACATGTGGAAACCATCTATGAACTTGTTATAAGATGGAAACAGAACCAAACCGATTCTTACTCACTTAAGACACACAAGTGTGTTTTTTTTTAGCCATCAAGACTTGTATATTTCTTTAAAAATAGTTACAAATTGATTTTTAAATATTTTCTTAAGTACTTGGAAATGTTGGATCCAACTTGATCTTATAACAAAATTTGGACCGACAAAACCGAACACTCGCTTAACGTGCGTTGTTAGTTCTAAAACAATGGAACTACATACTTGGTTATGCCTTATTAAATTTTATTGAGTTATCTCATAACATTCAATATTTTGGAAAGTTGACTTTGGGTTTGACCATTTATCAAGACCCGAACCGACAACCCGAACACTCGATAAAAAAAAACCCGTTTTAGTATCTTTATTCCAAAGGGATTTGCATTCTTGCATTTTACCCACCTTATTACTTAACATAGGTTGAGTAAATATTAAGGTTAGATACTTTAACCCGGTTTCGAGCAAACTTACATTTTTAAAGGGTTATTATTATAAATTCTTAAATAGTCACATTTTAAACCTTGAACTAGAAAATATTTAACATGAGACTATTTTTAAAGGGTTATTATTATGAACTAGAAATTCATTGGATTTTTAAAATGAGACTATTTTTAAAGGGTTATTTCTTAAATAGTCTCATTTAAGTTCGGTTAAATCCAATGAATTTTTTTTTTTTTTTTTCTTATGTTCTAGTTGAAATTAGTTTGATTATGGTGTTTCAAGCTCAATTATGAATAATTATGATGTTTGTAAGCTTAATGTGATAGTTTCAAACATGATTATGGTGTTCAAAGTTATGATGGCAGTTGCAACATAAGCTAGAACTAGAGGTACACACTATAGAAATATGTAAGCATACTGTTCACCAGTTTTACTCACCACTGTTAGAACACATCAAAGCATCATAAAAATTAAGATTTTCTTTTATACTAAATGGTTTGGTTTAGCTTTGGGCTGAATCTTGTAACGTGTTTAGCTAAATATGTCATGAATGAGTTGACCTGACAAGCCCACCAAGTGACATGTCTAACTCATTTATTCTTACAAATTTTAAAATACATATTCTAAATGATAAAGCAAATGAACTGTTATTTTTTAAGCTTGATTCCGTCGGGTCCGTTTCCTCCCAAATTTTCCGGTTGACCAATACCGACCCGAAACAAAACTCAAGAAAGCTGAAACCGGAGGATCAACCCGTATGTTTGAATCAAATTGTAGAATGGGACGGTCTCAGTTAAGTTTCCGGGTTAGTCACACCACTGAGGGTATGTTTGGTTGGAGGTAATGGAATGAAGGGGGAATGAAATGGGAGAATGAATGGAATTGATAGGGGATGAAATGGATCATTACCATTCCTTTGTCTTGTTTGGTTAACTTATAAGAATAAAATGAATTATTAATTTATGTTGTTTGGTATCAAAAAAAAAAATTTTGTAGGAATGAAATATAAATAATAAAAATACTCATATCTCAAAATACTTGAAAAAAAAACTACAATGGCAACGGTGGTAGCTCCGGCGACGAAAATGGTTGTGGCGGTGGCGGGTGGCGGCGGAGTTGGTGGTGGTGGTGGTGTTGAGAAAGTAGGGTTAAGAAGAAATGGAATGAAAAAAGGGGGGTGGGGCGGAGATTGATTTTGATGGAATGAGATTCCATGTGTAATAGATGATTCCATTCTATTGAACAATCCAACACCAATTTTTTCATTCCCCCGTAATGAATCATTTCATTCCTACTATTATTTCTACATACCAAACGCTACCTTATCTTTCGCTTTGTTTAAAGAGTAGGTCGGTTATCATTAAAGGGTAGGCAGTAGAGGCCAGTTATGGGTTTGGGTTAAACTGGTTACATTTAAAGGCCTTTTGCGTCAGCCCAATAATTAATAACTTGGCCCAGTTTTAGTTCAGATTTAGCCCATAATAGGTCCGTGAAGATGAAACAAGTAAATTCTTTGTATGTCAACATAATTTAACCAACAACAAGTGCTCATCTCAGATCATCAAATTAGATCTATACGATTCTAAAATTTTACCTACAGTTTGCAGGTCGACACTCGACATGTTTCCTTGTGTGGGTCTGTTTTTGTTTCTAGCAATACTACATATCTAAAATTTTACCTACACCTTTTAGTTCCTAAAAATTGTTGATTTGTTTTAAGTAGTTACAAATGCCATGACAACTCAGTTAAAAACTTTAATAATCAGTTTTATAGTTTTGATTTTATACTGATACCTTTTAATACAGTTTTACTTTTACAGATATGTATTTCATAAAAATAAACTAGCATATAAAAATAGTATACTTTGATACTGGAAGTGGGGATGTAGCTCAGATGGTAGAGCGCTCGCTTAGCATGCGAGAGGTACGGGGATCGATACCCCGCATCTCCAATTTATTTTATCAGTTTCGTTTATTCAAATGTTTTTTTAACCCTGAAGTTTGAGGAAAAATACATGAGCAATCCTTCACGTTGAAAGTGTACTTTTTATGTGACATTCATGTGTATATATTGCACCGTTCAACTCATGTTCAAGTGGCTTTTCTAACAATTATTATTACTTTTTTTTTATAAAACTTTTAGCAATTTTATAAAACCAAATTCACATAAATTTCACACATTTATATCATTTCTATATAATGTATTTTAAAACAAAAGCTTACATAATGTCTCTATAATGTAACGGAAATGGTGTTACTATGAAAACAAAAGTTTGTGTTGGGTTCAAACTTCAAATCCTTGAAATATTACTTTTTTTTTCAATTAAGAGTCATCTCGTTTTACTCGCCCTAAACCCCGGAATTTCAGGACCTGAAATAAGTTATTATAACATTTTTTTCTGATAAGTTTTCACACTTTAAACAATACTTCATCAACATATAGTGACTAGTATCATCTTTCGCGTATGGAACTTTAGCATCATATTTGTCATAAGATGAAAGATACAATGATAATCATCACAATACGCACGTATAAGAGCATTCACAGGTAATTCACCAATCACCATCCATATAATTTACCTAAAAAATACCGCTATATAGATTTATCTCTCATATTCTATAATTTCTCACATCACGTCCCCCGTATCTATCTCATTCTAATTCTCTTTTATTGTCGATGATTCTTTGAATAATTTTCCTAAAACTTAAGTATTGGGACGAGGATTGGGATGGAAATTTATTAAGTTATATATATGTTTACAAGTACGGTGAGAAATAACAAATATTGACAACGGTGGGCAACCAACTGCCGAATTCAATTGTTGGTATAACCGGGTACCAATAAAAGTTAATGTTTCATTTGGAGAACACTGTTAGATATTTAGATCGCATATCTACTCAGTTAGCACTTGCTTTGAGAGTAACAATTGTTTCAACTGTGAAGTGTGGCTTACGCGGACAACATTCAGAGACCATAGAACATTGATGTTAAAGCCTTCTCTTTTTTTTGTCATTTGTATTGTAATTTCGTTCTTGGATTGTTATACCTTGGTCCTCTTACTACTCGCTTGAGATTCTGCTTTTGTCGTTTTAATATATTTGGCATTTCTAAAAAATATTGAATGAATAGCAAAACTATTAAATACTATATACATAAGTTCAATAAATACAAACTTTATTGTTTCTGAATACAATAACGGCTCGACATTCTAAACAAAGTAATAAATGAATTTTATTATTTTACATGTTAAAATTAAGACATTTTAACTTTAAAAAAATAGTTGATGAAATATCATTTAAATTGAAGTGGGAGGGAAGTAATGAGAAGAGATGAAAACGTTACCCCACCGGTTTTCCAAAATATGAAGCAAAAGAACATGTTTCGTGCTTATCGCCATAATTTCTGCTAAGTGTTGTTGAACAATCAAAATCATTACCATACATGCCAAGTTGCCAACCACAACACACACATTCATATGTATATTATTTTTTTATTAAATAATTAGAATATAAGAGTACAAAAAAAATCACATTGGCAATATCCTCATGTTACTTGCAATAATGAACTAAAAACTAAAATTTTAAAGGTCTTTGAAGGTGGTATGTCTATAATAGAATTTAACCAAGTAGTCTAGGTTGTAGTTCAAAATGAAATAAAAGGCGAAAGATTTAAAAGTTTAAGGTATAAAATGTTTTGCTTTTTTTTTAGTACCAACAAATAAAACCCGGTTACCTAGGGTAACCGAATGACAAAAGGCGACTTCATAAACACGCGATCGCAGATAGCGTCAAATAGCTTAAGCCCGCCATTTCCATGAAAAATCCACCAGTGAAAGGCTAACTAAGATAACCCGATTAGAATTATATTCAAAATATAAACATTGCTGACTTTTTTTAAGAAAAAAACTATGAACACTCTTTAAACTATAAATTTATACTAAGACAAACTTTAAAGTCAAGGGTTATATGATTTTTATAGAATGATAATTCGAGGTCTTGTATGGATAAAAAAAAAACAAACTCAATGACAGTTGAGGCTCACCGCATCTACAATGTAGGGCGCATATGGTCGAACATGTGTTTGATGACTGCTTTCCATCTCTCATCTTCTTACTATATATGGATATTTATAGCGACGAACGACGGATTTTTACACAATAAGTTATTAATATCTAAATCTAATGTAACAATGATGTAGTGATGTAGATATAACACTTCATAGATTTTAGTTGAGATGCTCTCACTTTCTCAATTGAGGTTCCATTGCTCAATTTTATCAACTGCCATTACCATCATATTGTTTTATTATAGATTTTGTTTTGTTAGAGCTTTTGTTATATATTGTTTTGATAAAACTTCTCCATTGTTGCTACTTTACGGGCTCCTCCTATATCTAAATGTCGGCTTGCCCCAAAGAAATTTCACGGGCATGCACTCTGTCTTCTCACTGCGTCTCTCCCTTCCTTGTCTGTTTCTCTTTCTTGTGTATCGAACCACGAGCGGCCTCTTTTCACCAGAATAGTCATGGTCGTACATATAGATATAAACATATTATATAAGTATTTTAACATTACTATTGTATAAACAATTTATTTTAGCTTGAAAAATTGTTCTATATTATATAAGTATTTTAACATCTTTTTTTTTAAACAATTTTTTTATAAGGGTGTTTAGATGCATTTTCTAAGTATTGAAATGAAACAAATCACACAAAAATAACATCTAAACACCCTCTTTAGATTAATAATAATACACAAAATTTCTATCACTTATTGTATATCCACATCATTGATGATACTAAGAACAAATAAATTGAAAAACAAAATTATCAAATTAAAGTTAAAGAACTGGTTTCTGCATGCTCACCCTTTCATGTCAAATTTCACTTACTGTTTTGATGGTGAAGAAGCCAATGGAAGCACCTTTGAAGCAGCTGAAATTTGACCATTTTGTTGCACCCCACCATTTTTGCCCTTACTTTCATCCAAATTTACAAAAGAGCCATTTGCACCCTCTAGTTCCTTCAATCTCCTCAAAAGCTTCTCCTCTGCATCTCTCAAGAACTTGAATGTTGGTGGTGGTGAAGATCTTATGTTTTTGCTATCAACTTCAAACAAAGGGTTCATATTCAACCCATGTTGACTAAACTCAAAATCTTGAAAATCAAGCAAATGTGACACCTTTATAGGTGGTGAGGCTTGAGGGGTATCAAACTGAACAAGAAGATCACTCAAGCTTCTGGTTCTTGAGCCTTTTCTACTCCTTTGTGACTCCAAGTCCTCTTTGGTTTCTTCATTAATGGTGGTCAAGAACCTTGGTGGGCCATGGAGGTTATGCAGCCTCATGAGTTCAAGATCCAAACTTTCTTCTTCAGAATCATTTAAAAGCTGATCTTCCACCATACCCATGTCAGAATCTTGATAATTTTCATGGGTTTTTGTGGGTTTGGAATAATTTGAGGTTTTCCAGCAAGAAAGATGAGTAGGGGTATAATGGGAAGAACAAGAACAAGAAGAGAAAGATGATTTTTGGTTTTCAATATCAATTCTTGTGTTTCTGTTCTTCCACCATAGCAGATAGTAGACCTCTGCTGCACATCCTAAGAGGACACATCCACATACAAAACTCAAACCAATTTCTAAACCACTAAAAGTTGACATTTTTACCCTTTGAGAAATTAAACGTCAAACCATCAAAAAGATTATAACTTTTGCAATATCCTGAACTTTTTTTCAGAAATTAAACAACAAAACTACAAAAAGATTAATCTTTTGCAATATTTTGAACTTTTTTGAGAAATTAAACATCAAAACTCCAAAAAATTAAAACTTTTGCAATATTCTGAAGTATTTTTGAGATACTAAGCATTAAACTCCAAAAAGATTAAAACTTTTTCAATATTTTGAAATCTTTTTGAGAAATTAAACATCAAAACTCCAAAAAAATTAAAACTTTAGCTAAATTTTGAATTTTTCTTGAAATATTAAACATCAAAGCTCCAAAAAGATTAAAATTAATGAAATCATTGAAGTTTTCTTGAATCTTTAAAGCAAAATTGAGCAAGTAAACTCCATGGAGATGAAACAAGAAGAGAAAAGAACAGATGATTCTTGAAATCAGACACAAAAAGTTGACATTTTTTTAGAATTGAAGTAAACAATTGTTAAAAATGGAATGGAAGATTCTTATTAAAAAAATTTGAGAAAACCCTTTATTAAATGATTTAAATCAATATTTTGATAATATTTATTGAAATTTAAAACTTCAAAAAAATCCAAAGAGATGATGTGGTCTCACATGCAGAGTGTGTGCTTAAAACCATGGTGGGCAAGAAGTTTTTCCTGAGCTAAAAAAACTAAATCCAGGGTAGTGATGCTATAGAGAGTTGTACATTATGGACAAAAAGTTGTATTATATTCTGATGTTAAGGACTTTTGAGTTGGAAAGAGGGTGTCAGCTTTTGGTGATAAATATAATATTTGGTAAACTTTAATAACAAAATAAAAATAATTAAATAAGAAAAACACAACTTATCTGCAATAAATAAGTCTTTAATGAGAAATTGGACAAATTGTAGATGAAGCCGACATGTTTTATGGCTTTCAAATGAATCTGAAAAAGTTTTCTTTCTATCTGAGTAACATGTTGGATGGAGACAAAACTCAAATCTAAATTTTCTATACCTTTCCGGTTAAAATCGTGTTTTGAAAACCGGACCAGACTATAGTTTGGATTGTTAGATAGAAAACGAGTAGCTTGGACAGTCGAACACTTCAACTAGAAACGGATGAACTCGTTGTATATGATTATTTCATAGCAATTATATACGTGCACTTGTACTCGTTAAATATGTATACTCGTTGAATATAATACTCCACAACAATCATATGCGTGTGTGTACGTATAGATATTTATTATTGTTCTTTTAAACTCAATTCATATTTTATATGATTAATTTGTGGACTTAATTTAAAATAATTAATGTTGTATTGATGTGCGTATGCTTGAATCATTAATGTTAAGATTTATTTTCTTTTAAAATCTTCTTACATTTAACACTAGCTTAGAACTTAAATATTACGTCGTTTTCAATGGAGGGTAGTAGTAGGGAGTTTGGGTTTCTCAATGGATAGTCAAGTTCAGTTCTCACATACAACATTTTGGGGGGACAGGGGTGGCTTTGTGATTTCTAGTTCGATCCTGAAGGCATCCAGGTTTTATCACAGTGGGCCTTCGGACATGTGGTTTTTCCCCAAAACTGGAGATAACTTGTAAGCGCTTAAGCGCTCCGCATGGCTGGGTTGGGCCAGCTAGCGGTGGCCTTTAACCATTCGCCCTATACATAGTACCTAGGCATTCTATATTTGTTGGTCGTTAAAAAAAAGAACTTATATATTACACAGGATTTAAAATATTAATATAAAAAAAATCTTAAATATTTATGCACATCTCATGTGAAAAATTGTATTGCATAATAACAATTTTAACAAAAAATTTCAAAATTATGTAAAAATTATTAATATATAAATGGGTTTTGAAAATACATTAATTATTATTTTATGTAATTTAACTTCTATTACTATTTGTTTGAAAATAACACTTACATAACTACGTCTCGAAAAAGTTTAAAACAAAGAACAATTTAAAATAACTGTGTTTTATTATCAACATTAGTATTTTCTTTAAAAATAAATTGCTAATAAAAGAAAGTGTATTTAATATGAGAGAGGGGCAGAAAAAATTGTGAGAATTGATATAGCGCAACACATAACATAAATGATATTTTATTTGTTATATGATTGATATAGCTTATCATACAAAACTAACTTGATTATGACGTAATTCAATTTTTATTAAGACCATTAGTTGTGGAGGGTGGCGAGGTGTTGTGGCTGCCTCACCCCACCAAACCATAGCACCCTCCGACACTATCCTTTTCCCTCCCCTCTGGCACTATTAGGGTAGCGCCCATAAGAGCTCAAAACGCGGTGTCCATCCTCACTAATAACTAATCTTTTTTTTTTGAAAGAATATATTTAAACTTAGTTAACCCAAAGCTCTTACATTAGCTTGTGACTAGTTATTACCACGCTGTCTATATTACTTTACGTGACACTATAACTAACTCACAAACGACCTTATATTTGGTTTCAAATTCCATATGTAATCTTCAAAACGTTAAAAAAACATATAATGATTGGGGTTGGCGATCATTGCCAACACTTTTCGCAAACAAAGTTTTACCAATAATTGAAAAGGCTCTTAATGTATACCCTTCTCTTAAAACGTACCAAATTAATAAAAGTTTCAACAAATTTTACGGATTGTAAAGGCCACGAGTTGTGGTTTAAGAGTTTATATCATAGTATAGGATTTTATATAATATTAAAAAATGACTCCATATTTCATAACTTTTCAACATCGCCTATGTATTACTTTTTTAACAATAAGATATATTCGAAAGGTCCGCCAGAAGCAGTGGCGGAGGCAATAAGGTAGTATCAGATCAACCAACAACATTCTTTCTCACGTTAAACGTATAACAAGCACATTTCAAACCAGCTTTATCATTTTTTTAATTCAACCCATTGATTTATTAAAAAAATTGGAACCTGGTCTTTATTTCCTCATCTAGCAAGCAGGATTATTTGTTTGTTTGTTTGTTTTTTTCTTTTTTTTTTCTTTTCATTTTGCAATAAGTATAGACTTGTAAACTTTTAAATTAATGGGTTGTTAAAGTTTTTGGAAATTGATGTCAAACTTCTTGTGGTCGCTCTCTCGGGATTAGATGATATATATGGTTATATACTAACAAAAATGAAATAAAAAATCATGGGGTGTTGACAAGCCTATCTCAACTAGTTCATAAATTAGTAATTTTGGTACCATGTATATACACCTGTAAATGAACCGAACGTTCGGTGAATCATCGTAAACTGTTCGACGGGAAGTTCGTTTATGTTCGTTTATTTAATAAACAAACGAACATGAACAAAAAATTTGTGTTCGTTTAATTAAACGAACGAACATGAACGCATGTTCCGTTCGTTCATTTATGTTCATGAACGTTCGTTTATGTCTGTTTATTTATGTTCATTTATGTATTAATATTAATAGAAAATAATTAAATATTATCTGGATAGGTCATCTGCTTAAAGGTTTTATATTTATTAATTTGTGTTCATTTAAGTGTTTTCATTTAAGTTCGTTTATATTTGTGTTCATTTACATTTGTTCAGTTATGTTAGTTTAGATTTTAAACAAACAAACACAAATGCCCATTTTTAAATAAACGAACATTAACATAAGTATTTGTTCGATTTTAAACAAACAAACACAATCTCTAGGCTCTGCCGATTTTATTTGTGTTTGTTTGTGTTCGTGAACACATTAATTTCCTTAATGAACAAACACGAACATAAAATATCGTTCGGTAAGTGTTCGTGAACACATTAAGTAAATAATGTGTTTGAGAGGTTGAAGATTTTGAGTTCAAGTATATCACATATCATAAGAAATAAAAAACTTTATTATTCAAAAAAAATTATAAGAAAGTTTTAACTTCAATATTAACGTATTTCATAATGTAGTCTATTACCATAATATAATTATATATTATTATTACTATAGACTAAAATAGAATATAGGTGTCGCAAGACTCCTATTAGGTAATGTGGCGGCAATGTATTGGTCCATGCTATTTTTTTTGTTTTATTTTAGGCACCGCAACAAACATAATAGAAACTGACCGAACGTCATTTTTTTTGTTTTAGTTATGTTCTTGTGTCGAAATAATAATGATTATTTATCTTTATACTGTTCGTCAAACATTAGCGTATTTTTTTGTTTTACGCGTCCGTAACTCTTCCTCAGCCAGGATGGGGCAGAATAGCTCATTCTTCAACATGCACGCGGTCAGAGCCCCGGGCTCCTCCCACTGCTTGGAAGCTTACGGAGAGGTTATTAAATCGGTAGGGGGTGGACGCATTTCTTCTTATTTGTTCTTTTATTTTTCTTATGTATCAATCTTTTTATTAATTTATTACTTTTTGAATCTTTAAGTATTCTTTATAGTAGACACAGGTAACTAATAATAAAATACTAAAGATACAAAGGCCCGGCTGGGTATTGACTAGGCCAGGCCAAAAAGTAACTATTTTATAAATTCCGTTCCAGTTGCATCTCTTAAAATAAGTTCAATATCAATTTTCTTATTCATATATTATTGCCCTGGACTTGTGCTTTGTTTTTTCGAATTATATAAAGATTTCATTCTCCATAGATCCTATATATATCTATATGAAAAAGGAATCAAAGAATTAGTAGATCTGTTCCGTCCAAAATGGCAATGGGCTCCATATTTGCATGAAAATACAATAGATGAATAGTCATTCGATGAAAAATCATACTCTACCTATTCCGACTGGGGAGAACAGGCCATTCGCCAGGGGGATTCCCCTTCTCCCGAAGTTACAGGGCTATTTTGCCGAAACTTAACACAAAAGAAGAAAAATAAATAATAATAACCTGGTCCCGGGCTCCATCTCTCCTACTCGTTGCCCCCCTTTCTTGGCCCTTCCTTTAAGAGGTTGTTGTGTAAGACGTGAGGTATGGAAGTAGGCCAACATTTTTATTGAACACATTCTCCATAGGACCCTCCTATCTCTTTCTTCTATATTTTTTCCATTCATTCCCTTTGAGGTGTAATCGGACCTACTTTTTGTGACAACTGCCCGAATCCGACCCGACCCAGGTACCCGTTTTCGAATCCGATTCTTTTTATGATTTAAATTTGATTATTAATCTTTGTAAATTTAACATTAAATAAATATTATATATGTATATTTTTATATTACTTACTAATAATAATAATTTCCGTCCCGCCTCTTTCTCTTTCTTGTAGCCGTCCCGCCTCTTTTTCTCTCTTGTCGCCGTCCCGCCCCTTTGCTTAACCTTTGAGCCTTGAACCCCCTTTTTCTCTTAACTCTTTGCTTGTCCTTTGGTTCTTCCCGCCTAAGGATGTCTGCGCAGCTCCACGCGCCAGACTCCTTACAAGGAAGACTGCGTGAAGACCAGTTGTTCCTGCGATACGCGAGGCGAACTGTTCTCGCAGCGCGCTAAGAATTGTAGTTCTTCTCGCAGCGCGCTAAGAACGGTAGTTCTTCCCGCGACGCGCTAAGAATTGTAGTTCTCGCAGCGCGCTAAGAATGGTAGTTCTTCCCGCGACGCGCTAAGGATTTGTAGTTCTTCTCGCAACGCGCTAAGAATGGTAGTTCTTCCCGCGACGCGCTAAGGATTTGTAGTTCTTCCCGCGACGCGCTAAGAATGGTAATTCTTCCCGCGGCGCGCTAAGGATAATAGTTCTTCCCGCGGCGCGCTAAGGATAATAGTTCTTCCCGCGGCGCGCTAAGGATTGTTCTCTGTCTGCCTTCGCCCTCGCGCGTGCGCTCGAGTCTTCTCGCGCTAGACCTTAAGTCTTTTCTTCTGTTTAGGTCAGCCTGTATTCTTTTGAGATATCTTATCTTTTGATTGAGCTCTTTAGGTCAGTTCCGACATCTGTCCGAAAAGCCACTTTCGGCGCAGCATGCGCACCAATCCTATTGGTTGACAGAAAAAGTGACTGACATTATCTTTTGAAATCTTCTTTTGCATGTCTTGAACAGTGTTTTCTCTGACTCCTCCCATGCTTTATTCTGTAACCTGTCAGCTTTTCCATCCCCTGCAGCTGCCGGCATATCTTTTGGTATCTTTTGCTTTTGGAATCTTTTGCCTTTTGATATCTTTTGCTTGATTTGATATGATCTTTTCCTCTTTTTAAGGGATTGTGTTCCCTAGGGTTTCCCTATATATAATACTATTTTCTTGTTATTTAACACTACACACACAAACACTTAAACTCCCCTCTACTCTCTTCTCCTTGCCCTCTGCCGTTGTTCCTCAGCCGCCTCCTCTCTCTGCCTTCGTCTTTTCCCTGGTCCTGCCCAGATTTCCGGTAATATATAATATATAATAATTTGTTAAAGATACATATTACTATGCTAACATATATTCAAGACATAAAATCAATCGTTAAACCAATAAACTTTTATTTATAGGTTAACTTGTGCTTGTTTAAAAGTTGGTTCTTGCATTATCTTTCATCGCGCCGTTTACAAGTGAGTAACCTCGTACCTAATCCCTTTTTTATTTTTAATGTTTTGGGATGTTCATGTGTTCGTACAAACTTGAGTCTTAAACTTGTTTATAAACTTTTGTCGCGCAAAACCCCATGTGTTATGGACGTAGACTTGGCTGTTTATTTGTATGTGTGGATCATTAACCGTCTTGTCGGCCTATTCCGCAGTTTTCATGGATCCATTAGATGAACACGGGAGAACTATCGTTTATGATTTCTCTTTTGTTTACACTTGCACAGTTTTCTTGTTTTTGTGCTCAATTGGGAGCACGGGTTGAACTATGAGCTATGATCTATTAGGCTTGATCACAATCTGATTACACCCTTGTTGAACACCAGTTATACACATGATGCGCGCAGATATTGTTATCTATTTATATGTATTAAACTTGATTTCTCACCGACACGTAAGTGTTGATGTTTTATTTTAACACATGTTCAGGTTTGCTGTAGCTGTTTCTGGAATCTCTTGGACGCGTAGGATGTTTTCTTTTTGTTTGGACCTAGTTTAAAATGTAACAAGACAAGTTTATGTTATTTGAATATTTTAAGTTATGATATGATTTATGTTACTTTATGATTCATGTTCTGCGCTCGCGCAATGAAAATGTATTTATTAAATATTGACACCCAATAGTGTCGCGAGTAATGAAACAATATGTGGCGCCCCGATGTATAATCCGCCATCGGTCGGGGTGTGACAGATTGGTATCAGAGCTCCGTGACTTTAGGATAGGTGGTTAGACGTAACGACCTAGAATACCTAAGAGTCCCTTCTCGCGCATGAGAAATATCTCATGTTTGCGCGCTAATTGTTATTTACTCGATATTTATAAAATATGCTTGCGTATACGCAGCGCATGATTTCATGTTTATTTCGCGATCCTTCGATTTTTATTGTTGAATTTCAATTTATTTCTTTACTTACATATTCGTTTGTTGAGGGGATTGAAAATCTGAGAAGTCATGGTGGTACATGAATAGTTGATTTTCAATTACCATTAACTTTATGTTTTAAATTGAAGATTTGAAAAGTCATGGTGTTACATGAATTGTCAATCTCCAATATTCATTTACTCGATATTTTAAATTGAAGACTTGAAAAGCATGGTGATACATGAATTGTCAACCTTCAATGCTCGTTTACTCGATATTTTAAATTGAGAATTCGGAAAGTCATGGTGATGCATGAATTGCCGATTTTCAATTCGAATTTATTACCTGTATTAAGTTTGCATTTAAATTCATATCTTACTTCAAAATTTGATAGCATTTAACTCCGCGAAACAAGCTTTACGACGATATACTTTGCGCTAAAACGATTTCTCATACCAAGATATTAACAAAAATTAAAACTTTTATAGAATGCCTCCGCTATCTCGCCGATTTCAGAGGAGAGAAGCCTCGCGCAGGCGTAGACAGCAAGGTTCCCAGGAAATGGCCGCCGCGATAGCCCAAGCCTTAAACCAAAATAATCCCAACCCCTCCGGATACAATATTAAATCCTTTAATGCGGGTAACCCTCCTAAATTCACAGGACTTGAAGGAGCCACCGTGATGCTCCAGTGGCTCGAGAAAATTGAAAACACTTTCCTCCATACCCAATGCCCTCCAGACCGACGAACCTTATATGCCTCTAGTGTCCTGGAATCAAGGGCGCTTACTTGGTGGAACGGAGTAGCTCACGCGCGTGGCGCAGAGGCTGCTTCTAGCATGCTTTGGGAGGAATTCAAGGAAATCTTGACGCTAGAGTTCTGCCCTCCCAACGAAGTAAAGCGCCTGGAGGAAGAGTTTTGGAACCTGAAACAGTACAGTGGCGAAGCGCGCGAGTACGCGACGCGCTTCCATGAATTAAGCTTGCTTGTCCCGCACCTAGTTACCCCTTCCCGCCGAGCCATCGAAAAGTTCCTTGGGGGTCTCCCCATGGAAATCCAAGATTCTGTATGGGCCAGGAACCCACTAACCCTCTCTGACGCCATCGAGTTGGCCGTTGTGCTCAGCGACAACCATGTCAGGGCAGGAACCCTGTTCCTGCGGGGAGCTGAGAAGACCAAACCCACCAAGACTGTCACTGAACCAACAGAAACCAAGCCGGAACCCTCAAACCGTAACAACCTCAAGCGCAGGCGCAAAGCGTATGCGCTTACCAACCCGCCCATTGTCCAGCAACCCGCCTACCAACCTCTAGTACACGCTCCTAACCCACTGTCAACTTACCCAACACCCCCTGTAGTCCATAATTATGCCTTGACCAATCCCGCACTCCCTGCCCCGCCAACTAAGAAACCCTACACAGGAAACCAAACCTTTTGCCCAACCTGTAGACTTCACCACCCACCTCAAGTCCCGTGTCGACTTTGTCACCGATGTGGCCGCGCTGGTCACAATGCGGAAAACTGTAGAATCCTTCCCGCCAACCCAATCGCGCAAACACCACCAACTTACCCGCTAAACCCACAACCAACATACCCTAATCCACGACCCAGGTCGTGCTATAACTGCGGTGATCCCAGTCATTTCCGGAACGCGTGCCCGAGACTACAAGTTTAGATTACGCAAGCGAACCCAGTTAACCAAATTTCGAACCAAGTGACGCGTGGCCGAGCTTTTAATATAACCGCGCACCAAGCGCAAGCGAATAATGACGTGGTTAATGGTACATTTTTACTTAACGGACAATATGCATCCATACTTTTTGATACTGGCACCGATAGAAGTTTTATTTCTCGCGCATTTGAGCAAAAACTTGCGCGACCGCGAGTAAACTTAAACGAAAACTTTTCAGTTGAATTGGCTAATGGTGAAACTATTTTAATAAACTCCGTGATCAAAGATTGCACGCTTAACCTTAATGAACATGATTTTCTAATCGACCTCATTCCCATGCCTCTTGGAAGTTTTGATGTGATTATTGGTATGGACTGGCTCTCGCAAAATCGCGCCGAAGTTATTTGCGCCAAAAAGATGATTCGCATTCCTCGAGAAAATGGTGATCTGCATATCTACGGCGAGAAACCATCTAACGGTCTTAAACTAATGTCTTGCACTGAAGCCCGAAGACTTTTGCGGAAGAAATGTGTTGCATTCTTAGCCCATGTGGTCAAACCCGATGAAGGAAAGAAGAAACTTTCTGAAATCCCCATCGTGCGTGACTTTCCTGAAGTCTTTCCCGATGATCTTTCTGGTTTACCTCCCGCTCGGGAAGTTGAGTTTCGTGTTGATCTTGTCCATGGTGCTTCCCCCGTAGCCAAATCTCCTTATCGTCTTGCGCCCGCTGAAATGCAAGAATTAGCAAGTCAACTCCAATAGTTGACCGCTAAAGGATTCATTCGCCCTAGCTCTTCGCCCTGGGGTGCTCCGGTGTTGTTCGTTAAAAAGAAAGATGGTACGTTTCGCATGTGTATCGATTACCGCGAGCTGAACAAGCTCACCATTAAGAACCGGTATCCCTTACCGCGTATTGACGACCTCTTTGACCAACTCCAAGGTGCCTCTTGTTTCTCCAAAATCGATCTCCGTTCTGGCTATCACCAGTTGCGTATCCGCGAAGAGGATATTCCCAAGACTGCTTTTCGAACCCGCTATGGCCATTTTGAATTCTTGGTCATGTCCTTCGGTTTAACCAACGCACCCGCCGTTTTCATGGATCTAATGAATCGGGTGTGTAGGCCTTTCTTGGATAAATTCGTGATCGTGTTTATCGATGACGTTCTGGTGTATTCTAAAACTAAGGCCGAGCATGAGCAACATCTTCGGTTGGTGTTGCAAAAGCTTCGAACCGAGCAACTATTTGCCAAACTCTCCAAGTGTGAGTTTTGGTTGGATGAAGTACAGTTTCTTGGTCATGTTGTAAACAAGATGGGTATTCATGTCGACCCATCCAAGATTGAAGCAATCAAGAACTGGATTACGCCATCCACTCCTACCGAAATCCGTTCCTTTTTGGGCTTAGCTGGTTACTACCGGCGATTTATTTCGAACTTCTCAAAGATCGCTTTGCCTTTAACAGCTTTAACGCACAAGGGCAAACCGTATATTTGGGGCTCGAAGCAAGAAGAAGCCTTTCTGAAGCTCAAGCGATTGTTGTGCGAAGCTCCTGTTCTAACTTTACCAGAGGGTAATGATGATTTTGTCGTGTATTGTGATGCCTCCAACCAAGGTCTCGGTTGTGTACTTATGCAACGAGGCAAGGTTATCGCTTACGCGTCAAGGCAACTTAAAATTCATGAAAAGAATTATACGACTCACGACCTTGAACTTGGTGCAGTTGTATTTGCCTTGAAAATCTGGAGACACTACCACTATGGGACTAAGTGCATCATCTACACCGACCATAAAAGCCTTCAGCATATTTTTGATCAAAAGGAACTTAACATGAGACAACGCCGATGGAACGAACTCATCAGCGATTACGATTGTGAGATCCGATATCACCCTGGAAAGGCTAATGTGGTAGCCGATGCGCTCAGCCGTAAACCCAGCCAACTTAACTGTATCTTGCCGCGCCTGCAGCTTCGCTTCGCGCCGATTCAAAGCAATCTTGAATCACGCATTCGTGACACGCAGCGCGCATCGATCAGCAATGGCAACCTTCGCGCCGAGTTAGCGTGTGGCGCGGAAGCGCATTTTGTCCCTAATCTGAGTGGAATTCTCTGCTATCTCAATCGCATCTGGATTCCCAATGATGAGAATCTTCGCACTGTCCTACTGTGTGAAGCGCACAAATCTCGGTATTCCGTTCATCCTGGTGCTGACAAAATGTACAAAGATTTGCGCCTTTCTTATTGGTGGCCTGGTATGAAAAAGGATATTGCTGTGTTCGTAGCTAAATGCCTAACTTGTTCTAAGGTAAAAGCTGAACATCAACGCCCATCTGGTTTGCTCGAACAACCTGAAATTCCTACGTGGAAATGGGAAAGTATAGCAATGGACTTTATCACCAAGTTACCCTTGACCGCAAGCAAACATGATAGCATTTGGGTAATAGTGGATCGATTGACCAAGTCTGCCCACTTTCTGCCCATTCGTGAAACCTACCGTGTTGAACAACTTGCGCATCTTTATGTCAAGGAAATTGTCTGCCGTCATGGTACTCCCTTGAGCATCATATCCGATCGCGATGGCCGTTTTATATCTCGCTTTTGGAAATCTCTCCAAACTGCGTTAGGAACTCGTTTGAACATGAGCACTGCATATCATCCTCAGACCGACGGACAGTCTGAGCGAACCATTCAAACCCTTGAGGATATGCTTCGATCTTGTGTTCTTGATTTTGGAGGTAATTGGGATTCACACCTACCTCTGGTCGAGTTCTCTTATAATAACAGCTATCATTCCAGCATCGGTATGGCCCCATTTGAAGCACTTTACGGTCGAAAGTGCCGTTCACCGATTTGTTGGAACGAAGTGGGTGAAGTTCAAATCACAGGACCCGAACTAGTTCAAGAGACAACCGATAAAATCGCCAAGATCCGTGATCATCTGCTGACTGCCAGAAGCCGACAGAAGAGTTACGCAGATCGCAGGCGGAAGCCTCTCGAATTTCTAGTTGGTGATCTTGTTCTCCTCAAAGTGTCGCCCTGGAAGGGTATTGTCCGCTTTGGGAAGAAAGGTAAGCTTGCACCTCGTTATGTTGGTCCATTCAAGATTCTTGCGAGGGTGGGAAAAGTTGCCTACAAACTAGACCTGCCGCCCGCGCTCAGCAATGTGCATCCAACTTTCCATGTATCCAATCTCAAGAAATGTTTAGCTGATGAGAACCTTCACATACCACTTGATGAAGTTCAAGTTGATGAGTCTATGCATTTCGTTGAGAAGCCTGTTGAGATTATGGATCGCGAGGTAAAGCAAACCAAGCGCAGTCGCATCCCTATTGTTAAAGTTCGTTGGCAGTCCAAGCGCGGAGCCGAGTTCACTTGGGAAAGGGAAGATCAGATGAAGATCAAGTACCCGCACCTATTCTCTGCGCAACCTACTTCGAGATAAATTTCGGGACGAAATTTTTTTAAAGTAGGGGAGACTGTGACAACTGCCCGAATCCGACCCGACCCAGGTACCCGTTTTCGAATCCGATTCTTTTTATGATTTAAATTTGATTATTAATCTTTGTAAATTTAACATTAAATAAATATTATATATGTATATTTTTATATTACTTACTAATAATAATAATTTCCGTCCCGCCTCTTTCTCTTTCTTGTAGCCGTCCCGCCTCTTTTTCTCTCTTGTCGCCGTCCCGCCCCTTTGCTTAACCTTTGAGCCTTGAACCCCCTTTTTCTCTTAACTCTTTGCTTGTCCTTTGGTTCTTCCCGCCTAAGGATGTCTGCGCAGCTCCACGCGCCAGACTCCTTACAAGGAAGACTGCGTGAAGACCAGTTGTTCCTGCGATACGCGAGGCGAACTGTTCTCGCAGCGCGCTAAGAATTGTAGTTCTTCTCGCAGCGCGCTAAGAACGGTAGTTCTTCCCGCGACGCGCTAAGAATTGTAGTTCTCGCAGCGCGCTAAGAATGGTAGTTCTTCCCGCGACGCGCTAAGGATTTGTAGTTCTTCTCGCAACGCGCTAAGAATGGTAGTTCTTCCCGCGACGCGCTAAGGATTTGTAGTTCTTCCCGCGACGCGCTAAGAATGGTAATTCTTCCCGCGGCGCGCTAAGGATAATAGTTCTTCCCGCGGCGCGCTAAGGATAATAGTTCTTCCCGCGGCGCGCTAAGGATTGTTCTCTGTCTGCCTTCGCCCTCACGCGTGCGCTCGAGTCTTCTCGCGCTAGACCTTAAGTCTTTTCTTCTGTTTAGGTCAGCCTGTATTCTTTTGAGATATCTTATCTTTTGATTGAGCTCTTTAGGTCAGTTCCGACATCTGTCCGAAAAGCCACTTTCGGCGCAGCATGCGCACCAATCCTATTGGTTGACAGAAAAAGTGACTGACATTATCTTTTGAAATCTTCTTTTGCATGTCTTGAACAGTGTTTTCTCTGACTCCTCCCATGCTTTATTCTGTAACCTGTCAGCTTTTCCATCCCCTGCAGCTGCCGGCATATCTTTTGGTATCTTTTGCTTTTGGAATCTTTTGCCTTTTGATATCTTTTGCTTGATTTGATATGATCTTTTCCTCTTTTTAAGGGATTGTGTTCCCTAGGGTTTCCCTATATATAATACTATTTTCTTGTTATTTAACACTACACACACAAACACTTAAACTCCCCTCTACTCTCTTCTCCTTGCCCTCTGCCGTTGTTCCTCAGCCGCCTCCTCTCTCTGCCTTCGTCTTTTCCCTGGTCCTGCCCAGATTTCCGGTAATATATAATATATAATAATTTGTTAAAGATACATATTACTATGCTAACATATATTCAAGACATAAAATCAATCGTTTAACCAATAAACTTTTATTTATAGGTTAACTTGTGCTTGTTTAAAAGTTGGTTCTTGCATTATCTTTCATCGCGCCGTTTACAAGTGAGTAACCTCGTACCTAATCCCTTTTTATTTTTAATGTTTTGGGATGTTCATGTGTTCGTACAAACTTGAGTCTTAAACTTGTTTATAAACTTTTGTCGCGCAAAACCCCATGTGTTATGGACGTAGACTTGGCTGTTTATTTGTATGTGTGGATCATTAACCGTCTTGTCGGCCTATTCCGCAGTTTTCATGGATCCATTAGATGAACACGGGAGAACTATCGTTTATGATTTCTCTTTTGTTTACACTTGCACAGTTTTCTTGTTTTTGTGCTCAATTGGGAGCACGGGTTGAACTATGAGCTATGATCTATTAGGCTTGATCACAATCTGATTACACCCTTGTTGAACACCAGTTATACACATGATGCGCGCAGATATTGTTATCTATTTATATGTATTAAACTTGATTTCTCACCGACACGCAAGTGTTGACGTTTTATTTTAACACATGTTCAGGTTTGCTGTAGCTGTTTCTGGAATCTCTTGGACGCGTAGGATGTTTTCTTTTTGTTTGGACCTAGTTTAAAATGTAACAAGACAAATTTATGTTATTTGAATATTTTAAGTTATGATATGATTTATGTTACTTTATGATTCATGTTCTGCGCTCGCGCAATGAAAATGTATTTATTAAATATTGACACCCAATAGTGTCGCGAGTAATGAAACAATACGTGGCGCCCCGATGTATAATCCGCCATCGGTCGGGGTGTGACACTTTTTACATATCTCTGTTGCCTATAAATAAAAAAGTGAAGGGAATTTTTTGTAACAAAAAAAGTAGAATATAGGTGTCGCAAGACTCCTATCAGGTAATGTGGCGGCAATGTATTGGTCCATGCTATTTTTTTTGTTTTATTTTAGGTACCGCAACAAACATAATAGAAACTGACCGAACATCATTTTTTTTTGTTTTAGTTAGGAAAATTGGTTTTTATTGGTCCCAACTATTTCATTTCTGTCGGCGCTGGTCTCAACTTTCATTTTGGCTGGCAATTCATTTCTGTCGGCGCTGGTCCCAACTTTCATTTTGGCTGGCAACGGTCCAAACTTTAATATTCGTTTCTTCTACCAGTCCGCGACTGATGGAGCACTAACTCCGTTATGTTTTTTTGCTTACGTGTCAATTTGAGTTGTCAAAAAACACCTTACGTGGCAGCCACCGTAGATTATTGTATATAATAATACAAGTTCATCCATAATTCTGCAAACCCTAGAAATCTAATTGATTAATCCAATCCATGTTTGTTAAAATTAAGTTAGGGTTTTTGATTAGTGGATTAAAATGATTCAAAACCATGTTTTAATTACCTCGAATGATGCCGAGAAAGGGGGTGAACGAAGTTGGCCGAAGCTCCGAGCTTGGAGGAAGGATTACGGGGTTAAAGAGGATATATCAATGAAATTTGAGAGGATGAGCAAGTTTAGCTTGGTGTGTGGATCCTATTTATACTAGTAATTACGATGAAATTCATTAATCAGTGTTAATTGCTTATGGCCGATTTTCCGATGAAGGTTACGGGAATTAGTTCGACGGTTAAGGCGTTAAAGTATTGTTGTTTATTGCCGTCTAACTACGTTATTCTAAATTAACGGGTCAAGAACGGCTGAAATGGGGGTGTTTTTCGGTGGTCGGAGCCTCACGGCGTTGCCGGCGGCGGCTCGCCGGGAATACGGACTACAGGGGGGGGGGGGTTGGGTTATTTTCTATTAATTTAATATATTTCAAATTTATAATTTCGGTTTAGACCCTAAAGCTTGATGTTATATTAAGTATAAATCAATAATCCACGATGGCTGCCACGTAAGATCTTTTTTGACAACTCAGATTGACACGTAAGCAAAAGCATAACGGAGTTAGTGCTCCGTCAGTCACGGACTGGTGGAAGAAACGAATATTAAAGTTGGGACCGTTGCCAGCCAAAATGAAAGTTGGGACCAGCGCCGACAAAAATGAAATAGCTGGGACCAATAAAAACCAATTTTCCTTTTAGTTATGATATTGTAAAGAACGTGATAGAAACTGATCGGATTGACGTAGACTTTCCGCTTCAACACCTAGGACTAACTAGGGGTATACATGGGTCGGTTTGGGGCGGTTTTCAGCCAAGCCCATAACCATAACCGATATGTCGGTTAATGAATATCTATAATCATAACCGACCCATTATGGCAGTTTTGGTTAATCGGTTTTGAAGGTTGTAGCAAGTCGGTTTGGGTTAGTTAACCATAACCAAAACAATGCATCTGCACCGAAAAGTTTGGTACCAAATATTACAAAAAAACGACAGTACATGGTCCAACAAAATATATAATCCATGATATTAATACCAATGTTAAATAAATGGCAACATATAACTGAAATTCAAGTTAATTCAATAACGTTAAACCAAAACCATCAAAATGGTATAATCCGACTATATCTGGTGGAAGTTAGTCTCAAACATATTGTTGGTTAAATCAATGGGTAGGCTCGGTTATGACGGGTTTGAAATTGTCTTTAACCAAAACCGACCCTTATTTGGCGGTTTTTGAAAATTCAATAAACCGACCCGCCCGTTATGTCGGTTATTGGTTAAAACTGGTTTGGTTATGTTAGTAATTATGGTTCGGTTAAACGGTTATGACAATTGCGTTGCTCGCCCCTAGCCGTAACATAACACATCTTTTTTGTTTTTAGCTCCGGGTACCGTTAACAAACATCACGGAAACCGACGAATTTGCGTAGACTCACCGCCTCAACACCTGAGATTGACAACACTATGGGCTTTATCAACGGCCGAGTTTTACCGATACCGCTCCATTAGTCAACCTTAATGTTTATTTTAGTGATGTTAGTGTAATGAACATAACCGAATACACGTCGAGTTACCGCAATAATGCTCAAGAATAACGCTTGGGTTTTACCACCGCATGGGTTTCATCGACCAAATAAATGTTGTTTTAAATATTTTGTTTTTTTATATGCTACTCTTTTTATATGTTAATTTGACGAATTTATTTTTTGGGGTTTTATATGTAACTAGGTTAGTTACCCATGTAGCACATAGGTTGGAATAAATAAATTTATTTAAATAATAACACAAAGTCAAATAAAAAAAATTATGTTTAACAGATATAAAGATATATTATACGATACAATAAATTACATACTACATAATATGAAAATAAAAGGTCGTTACGAAAGTCATAAATCCCTAAATATTTCCTTGTACATAATATTTGTAGTTTTATTTGTAATTTTACTTTCTATATCAAAACTTAGTAGTTTCATATTTTTTATGCTTTTAACTCTAGATAATGCAACGCATAACTGACCACGAGTTAAAATAAATTGTCCCAAAACAAAGCAACAACTTTTATTAATCTTCATTTCAAAACAAAAACAAAGTGAAAAATTTATTATTTGAAATTAATCATTTTATCTACACGTGTAGGATTTTTCTTTTTAAGAATAAAAGTGTGAGTTTTAGTATTACTTAAGGATATGATTTCCGTTTCTATAACACGGTTATCATATTGTATTTTCACATGTATTTTAGTTTCATTGCATAGACCACTTAAGCAACACCACATCAATATCGTCTTTCAGGACTAACCTATGACCTGACAACCTTAGATTTTGAGGCAATTTAAAACATCAGAAAACTAATACTTTCTTGTAATGTATCATTTTATGTCTGATAGATACCATTTGAACAATGGTAATATTTTAAGTCGCCAGAAAATATGGATAGCAAACGCTTGATAATTTCTTGAACGAACTCATTTTTTGATGCAAATATAACTCGTTCACTGAAGAAATCTATATTTTTATATTTTTCAAATCTTTAATAATATAAGGATATACAAAGTCAATTTATTATCTGATTAACTGTGTATTAATATCTAGCATTTGTATTCCCAAGGTAAGAAGTTGTCTCATTCACATAAAAAACCAAAACATGTAGTCTAGTGTTTATATATTTTTATGGATATTTTTGTGGATTTTTAAGTCAATTAAAAAAAAGAAGTAATTTCTATGCTTTTTAAACCAACTCGTGGACCGGAACTCATTATAATCATAAACTGTTTTGACAGGAACTATGTTTGACACTTTAACCGGGTAAAGAAACCCGCTCGTTTAAATTAACATAAACTCTAAGAATACATCAATAGTGAATTTGTATTTTAAGGGTTAGAAAAAAAAAACTTTAATAAGTTAAAGTTTATTGAAATTTTAATTGTAAATTAATCTTGCATCTTCATCCAATAATATCATTTCTTATAAAACCTCAATATTAATTAACTAATATAATATATTTTATACCTTAATTTTTGTAATCATTATTCAAAATGAACGTGAAAATTGATTACTTATAATTAAAAGCCTAATATTAATAACTAATAAAATATATTTATATAAAAAATAATATATTTATGATGGTATTAAATTTTTTAAATATGAAATAATTATTATAAAGAGAAAATGAAAGATTAAAAAGAAAAAAAATGAAATACAAAATTATTAATAAGAAAGTGGAATGTATTTAATATGAGAGAGAGGAGGGAAAATTTTATAAGAATCATCATGGTGATGACATGTGACACTTAGAAAGCTTTGTTTATCATATAGTATAGATTTTATATATTTTAATCATCAGACGCACGACACAAGCCAATGGCTTTTTATAACATTTTATTTTTAAAAATACAAGAGCAACCATGTGTATGTTAATAAATTAGGCCCAATAAGACAGCCCAAGTGTACATGATCATTAGAAGGAGAATGGTTTGGGGCTAGAATGCTAGATGCTGCATGCATGAGGCCCATCAGAAGGGGCTACCCGCCAGGCCGCAACTGATCAACCCAGTTACCCAACCAATTTTTTTTTAATAGCAAAGATATTGCTTACAAACCATCACTAATGGGGATAGAATCCCTTACCACAGTTTTAAAAGTAAACCATCAACCCAGCTGACTTAAAAGATTTGTCACCTCATTAGCAGTTTTTTCGGTTACGTAAGTGTTTAATTAGTTTTTGTTTTTTGTTTTATTTGCATTTTAATTAGTTCTTTTGAACTCTAAATTTCCATGAAAAACATCCAACCACCCCTCCTACCAAGAAGCTAGCAGGGCCCGAAGAAAACAACATAAACAATCACAACATTTTTCATATTGCCCAATCTAGTCTCACATTTGTAGCTAGAGGTGCACACAGAATCCAGTTAACCGGTTCGTACCCAAAGTTGTAATCGGTTACTAAGCGATCCAATCCTAACCGGTTACTAACATATCTTAATGGCCTGTTAGTAACCGGTTTATATTATTGACTTCAAAACCGGTTATAAACCGGTTAACTGATTTTTTTATTATTATTTTACTAAAAACCGGTTTTTTCTGGTTATTAACCGGTTCGGTCTAACCGGTCAAACCGTTTCTCTACCGGTTAGTAACCATCTCGAAAAACCAGTCTAACCGGTTAATTCCCGCCTAAAAAACCGGTTAGCATATTAGTCGATTAATGGTTAACCGGTTAACTGATTTGTGCACCTCTACTTGTAGGCTTGTAGCCCTCTTTTTTAATTCGTAAAAAGCTTAACACTTTGATATCTTCAAGTATGTTTTCAACCTTGATTGGTTATTATTGACGATATAATTTTGATGAGTCCTCCATGCACCAAAGAGCCACCATAATGCACCCTCTTCCTTTCATGCTCCTCATTAGGGACGTATTTGTGAATCTCCAAAATGTCATGCACCGAAAAGCATAGATTGGGGAAATATAAACAAGTGATGCTTTGTCACACCACGCTTCGTGACATAACTGTAAGTAAAAACGTGATCAATGCACCTTACATCGTCACTACAACGGTAAATATTTGGACCTGAAAAGGCGTTTTCCTTAATGAAATTATCCGTTGTGGGAAGACAATTTAGACGAGCTCATCATGCTATGGTATTCACTTTCAAAGGCAGCCCAGTACTCCATTCCATAATGTTATTTAGGGGTGGGGGGGGGGGGGGGGTTCAAGTCATTAAAGAAACCATTTCACCAAGGCCAACGAGAAACAACGAAAGCTATCACCAACCCAAATTATCCGTTGTGAGAAGACAATTTAGAGGAGCTCATCATGCTATGGTATTCACTTTCAAAGGCAACCAAGTACTCCATTCCATAATGTTATATTGTTATTTAGGGGTGGGGGTTCAAGTCATTAAAGAAACCATTTCGCCAAGGCCAACGAGAAACAACGAAAGCTATCACCAACCCAAATTATCCGTTGTGAGAAGACAATTTAGAGGAGCTCATCATGCTATGGTATTCACTTTCAAAGGCAACCAAGTACTCCATTCCATAATGTTATATTGTTATTTAGGGGTGGGGGTTCAAGTCATTAAAGAAACCATTTCGCCAAGGCCAAAGAGAAACAACGAAAGCTATCACCAACCCAAATTATCCGTTGTGGGAAGACAATTTAGAGGAGCTCATCATGCTATGGTATTCACTTTCAAAGGCAGCCGAGTACTCCATTCCATAATGTTATTTAGGGGGGGGGGGGGGATTCCCAAAATAGCCCTTTTTAGAGAGAAGATTTCCAAAATAGCCCTTTTTTCCTTAAAATAATTTAAGATTTGGACTGACAAGACGTATTGGGAAAAAATAAAAATAATGAGGGAGCAGTCTAAATTTTGAAGGAAAGTAAGGTAGGAGACGGAATTTGGGAAAATAATGAATGTAAAGTCCAAATTATTTTGTAATCTTGGAGCAAAAGTCCAAATTTTTCCAAAACTTTTTCTTTCAAAAAACCGTATTGAGAGACTGTTTTTTTTATGTTTCCTACATTTCCCGTCCATATTTTCAAATTCTTGAAAAAATATATTTTTTACAATTATACCCCTGAACCACCACCACCACCATCACCGACTCTGTCAGCCCCACCCCATCACCACCACCGTCACTATTACCATAACCTTTCCACCGTCAATTTCCGTCGCCGGAGAAAACCACCACCACCATACCGTGAAGGCTTGTGGTGAACCGTCACAAAATAATTACAAGATTACAAAATAATTTGGACTTTACATTCATTATTTTCCCAAATCTTGTCTCTTACCTTACTTTCCTTCAAAATTTGGACTGTTCCCACATTATTTTTATATTTTCCCAATATGTCTTGTCAGTCCAAATCTTAAATTATTTTGAGGAAAAAAAGGTTATTTTGGTAATCTTCTCTCTAAAAAATGTTATTTTAGGAATGGGGGGTTCAAGTCGTTAAAGAAACCATTTCGCCAAGGTCAATGAGAAACAACGAAAGCTAACCAACCCAAACCTACTTATCTCACCCCCTTTGAACTAGAAGCTATAAAGTTTCTCCAATAAGCACATTAATTCATTTACTACAACTCCATACATGATTTGGTGTCTCCAATTCCAATTTAACATGATTAAACCATCATATCCTTTGCACCGATCAGCCACTAGGCAACCCTTCCACTTCCAAGGAGAACAAATTGGGGAAACAAGGTTTTTAACGGGACTTCGTCTAACCAAATATCTAGTCAAAACCGAATTTTAGACCTGTTTTGCATTTAATAATTTTAGGAATCATAACATAAGAAACAGCAAGATAATTATTCATTTTTGATATAGTTTCCCAAGTTCGGTTAAAGTGTTTTATTAATGTAATATATAAGATTTAACTAGTATTTTCAATTACTTAACAATTATGGTTCCAAATATTTAACATATAAAATATTAATTTTGCAATTGATTACGTGTGCACCAATTTTGAGGGTTAAATGCCACGCCTGTGATAGGTGATCACATTTTACAAACCAATGAAGTTAAAAACAAAAAAGTCAATGAATAAATGGAATATTTTTGAATACGTATACTTTGGATGAGGCCAACCCAATGATGGAAAACAACAAAACAAAAGCAATCCGATTAATAGGTCACTTAACCAAATTCACACTATCCTAAGTAAATCAATTTACTAAAATCATCATGAGATTGAGCCTTTTAAAGAACTATGAGTAAAAAAGCAAAATTCTTTGAAAAGTATCAATTGTTTTACAAGTTAAAGTTGGCCTTCCAGTGCAATGGCACGAGAATGATTGTTAAGTTTTGGAATACTTAATATTTCAGGTTCGAAACCTGACTCAATAGAGTTTATGGTTTTGTCATAGTAGTGGTTTCCCCCTTAATAGTTTTCCTGTGTGAGTCACACTTAGTGTGTCAAAATCACTATGGAAGGTTGAACTAAGACTCACTCGTGTATCGATGATAGTTTTATATGCCGTTAAAAAAATTGTTTTACAAGTTAAACAAAAACAAAAATCAGATTTTCAATTAGTATTTCAAATGTATAAAAGATATTATTGATTAAATGGAACCAATATGATAATCAAGAAAACTAGAGTTATTATATCAATAAAACTAGATTAGTTTTTTTAAAAAAAATTAATCACGCCACTAAAGGCTTGTAGTTAATGTATCTTTTGTTACGTGTTTATGTAACACATATAGCATAACATTCTATAAGTCATAGTCACATAGCCGAACCTTTAAAATCAAACAAATTTTATGTAAGCCTCTAGATAAATGAAGCGTTCATTGTGGAAATTAGATGTTAGTTCACAATATTGTCTCGTCTTAAATATGATCAAAGCATGTATAACTTTGATCGTGATTGTGATAATACTTTTATATTTAAGTGTGCTGAGTAACTACACATGAAACAACAATTGAAATGAATAAATTGTTCCAAATAAATACACTATCCTCAAAAGATTGTTGCATACTATTAATATATCAAATGAACAAAAAAAAATTGGAATTGATTTAATGCTAATTGATAAAATGAATACAAAGAAAATTGTGATTGTTGTATATTTATATTCATAAATGATGATTATCAACTTATCATCTATACTAAATAACAAAGTTTTATAACAATACTATTACTGATTAATAAAATAAGTATATATAAAAAAGAGAGTGTCGAATTTTATGATTAAGATATTGTTATTTCAACTATTTTTGAAAGAACAAATCATATATATTTGATATGGACATCTTCTATATAAAAAGTGGAATCTTTTGTTATAATAGAAGAAGGGATTTGTGTTATTCAAGAAAGTTGATTTCCTTTTTAAAAAGAAGATGTATCATACTAATGCATTTGGATCCATAACCTTGGTTGCAATACACGAGATCTTTTAAAACTTAGCAATAAAAACATGTCATTTTAGTATCTAACAATACAAATAAAAGAAAATAATAGAGATGATGGGGCAATCTCATACTCATTCTTGGTCTAATCTCTCTTCTCATTCATTCTAGATATCCATTGGTTATGAGGCAAAACCATTTTAACAAATGAGTTATAATTTCCTTTGTAATCTTTCATCTCATTCATCCTATCTCTCCATGGGTTATAGGTCAAAATAATTTTGACAAATGAGTTATAATTTTCTTTATAATTCTCAAATTCATCATCTTATTTATCCTACATATATCTATGAGTCATGGGTTAAAACAATTTTAACAAATGAGTTATAATTTTTCTTCTAATTCTCTAACTCTCATCTCATTTATCATAATTATCCATGGGTAATAGATTAATATGTCAAAACAATTTTGACAAATGTTGTATATAAAGATATTTTTTCTAATTTGTAAATTTAAGATTGTAGATTTCTTATTATTTTTACAATATATTTTATTTTATTTTTACCTTTAATTTTGTTTATTTCTTTCAAATAACAGACCATATTTATTTTTATTATTTGACAAATCCCGTGTAATACACGGGTTCAAAAGCTAGTTACATATAAGAAATGATCAAATATATATATGGATACTTTATACAATTAGATTTGCTCCTCGTACACAAATTTGGAATTTTGAATTAAATGTATAATCTGTCCATCATGCTATGAGAGTTGGTCATGCCCGAAGTCATTTCCTTAACCGCAAGTCCGCAAGGAAGGAATGACAAAAACAAAGCCAGTAATTGGAGCAAAGTTGCAAGACTACTCTCATTCACAACCCAATCGAACTCAACTTTTCACTAAAAAAAAACGAATTTTTCTCTCTTCCACCAATACAACCCAACCAAACTCAAATTTTCATTCTCATTTATAACCCAACCAAACCAATTTTTATTATTATTATAGAATATAAAATTTTAATGAATATGCTAAAAAAAACAAGGCTTAAACTGAAAATAAAAATAACTTAAATATAAATTAAGTTAACATTAAAAAAATAAAAATTCGAACCAATGACGATGGGAAAAGATATGAAATGGATTACTCGTTTTATTTTAAGCTTGGATTACTTGGTTTGTTAATGAGAAACCACATAAAAGAATGTAGATCAAGAAAATATAATGTTTTAATTTTGACGTTAATTTAATTATGATACTTAAATTTAGTTGTAATATTGAATTTATTTATGTTTTAATTTTGATATTGTTTAGTTATGATATTTTAATTTAATTATATTTTAATTTTAATATGTGATAGGTGTTTTGATGTGGCAGAAAAATATATAAACAATCAATAGAAAACTAGCAAGTGGCAAATAAAATAACAAAAGATTGAAGAAATGGTATTTATGCCATCATCAGTTCATCACGACCGACTTTCGTTCGTCCCATCAACCAAGTTCCCAGCCCTAAATGAATTTTCTTTTTCTTTTTAATCTTCCACCCCCAACCGACTGACTGAAATCATGCCAATGGGAGTGGCCTAACAGGGTAGCCGTAATAGAAGGTAAAACTGGATAGCCTTCATTAAAAAGCGTACCGATGACACAAAGATCCCTAATTCCCTATATAGACGTAGCATCGTTTTAGATACATTTAAATCTTTGTCACTATAAATGTATATTACTGTATTCCGGCCACAAAAAAATAAATAATTTATTCTTTTAAACTCTAAGTTCTCACTTATACATCATTTTTTTTAACAACTAACAAAACCCGACCTCCCGGATACAGTTATTGACAAAAGGCCACCCATACCCGTAATCGCAGACGGCATCGATGACTCAACTCGTCACAAATTCTAGAAGAAACCCACCACCTAAAAACCCACAATAATAAAACCCGTGACTAGCACATAACACCTTCTTACAAACAAAACCTAAACCGGTGACCTTCCTTTTAAGAAAGCCACATGGTACCGCTAGTTATTCATTAAAATTTGAAGTAGGTTTTTAAAAATGTGTATATTATAATTTGTAATATATCGTGTATAAAATGATCATGTGAGTGAAAAAAAACTCAAAAGAGATGACACATGGAGACTGATGATTCATTAAACTCACCTCCAAAGAGTCACCTCGTCCTCCTCGGGCTTTATCAACCTCTAGCCCCATCCATCATCATGTCATCTCATCTTCTTCAATTCCCAATACACTAGTCCTTTTTCCATTTCTACCCCTACTCCATTTCCTTTGGCTCCCTCTCCTTTCTCCTCTTGCTTCTTTCATTCCCAAGATTCCCACCTTGTTGCCTTTTGTAGGGGTGTTTTCGTCTTTTTAACATCTCTCCCAATTTAGCCGCTACCCTCCATGTTTTCAGAGATGGTTCTGCACCAAAAAAACATATATAACGCAACGAATATATGCATGATTGTTTTGAAAACTTACACTTTGACACCTTATATTTTTGCCTCAACTTCATTTCCAACTTCTCTTCTTATTATCTATCTAAATAAGCAGAGCTATGATGAGATGATTAAGAACGACTACTATCTAAAAAAGCAGAGCTATGATGAGATGATTAAGAACGACTCGTTAAAAACTCGAATTCAATTGAGATTAAATAAGTCCAAGACTAAATAAAAGGTCAATTGATAAACAAACCTAAGTCCAAGCTTCATACCCAAGTTTAAGTAGACTCATCAACTCAATCGATTTTATTATTTTTATGCTACAAATCTACAATATGTTAATAAATATATATACCTATTTATTAAAAGTTAATACGTATATACACATACATGTCTGAGTGTGTAGAATAATTATATATGCATAAAAAAGTTATTTTATCTAATAAATGTATAACGAACTGAGTTGCTACTTAAGCTTGATATTCAAAGATCACTCATGAGCTGAGCTTGAGATGCAAAGATTAACCGAATTAATCTTGAACTCAAGCTCTGTTCAAACTATTTACATCTCCATAATCCATTGATATCTTCAATTAGGAAATAGCGCAAATGGATCAATCATGCGATTCTGCGGCGTCCTCCAACTCGTTGTCCCCTTCCCTTCACTTTCTTTGCTGGATGGGAAGACCCCCCCTGTTCGTTATTCATATATTCATCAAAATTTAGTGTTTGTTACATAAAAAGTATTATTTTTTGCACTCTGGACTTATTTCAACTTGTATATGTGTTGTATGAAACTTGGTTATTATCTAGTATTTTTTTTTTCATATTTTAGGTTCTTGAAAGTTTCATACATCTTCCATTTAGACCACTTATTTTTTTATTTAGATAAACTATATATAGAAAAATCCGTAAGACCAGAACAATATTAAAACATGAGTTTTTTTTACTAGGAAAACATTTGAGTGATTTTAAAATGAAATATTTAAACACTTAAAAAGTTGAGAAGGTGTGAAAAGTATTGGGTTCAAGTCTCACAAACAATAAGAATTAACTAAAACTGATAAAAAAAAATGATATATTATAGAGGTTTGTTTCACTAAAATCACTCATGCATAAAATGACTTATGAAATATTATAATTATCAAAAGAAAGTATAAATCTAAGTGGCTAAATGAAAGTTATGCTACTATTGGTTGAAATATCTTTATAGTTTCACTTTCATCCACATCTAAAACCACAAGGGGTTAAACTGCGAACATAAAGTAACTTCAAGGAGCGTATTTATTTGATAATAAATTATCTAAACCTTAAATGATCATTGGTCCTCTCTTTTTCTCTATAAAAGAAAGATATTATTTCGTAAAGCCCATGCAAACACCAAAAGCTAAAGAAACCAAACAGTCTCAATCTTTCTCTGAGGCAATGGAAACCAATGGCAGCAACGTTATTAATTCGGTGGCCGGAAAAGAAACCACCGCCGCCGCACCGACACCGTGCCGGTGGAATCCGACGAAAGAACAAATAGACATGTTGGAGACTTTGTATAAACAAGGTGTGAGAACACCAACAGCCGAACAGATTCAGGAGATTACAACCAAGTTACAAACTTATGGACACATTGAAGGCAAAAATGTGTTTTATTGGTTTCAAAATCATAAGGCAAGGCAAAGACAAAAGCAAAAACAAGATCATGTGGCTTACTTTCATCAATATTTGCATCACCATCATCACCCGCCACCGATCTTTCCGATACCTCATCGTCCAAACGGTTAGTGTTTTTGTTTTTTAGCGACAAATTAATACATCATTTTAGTCTGATACCGTTAGGTTACAAGCTCTTTGGCATTCGTATTTTTATTTACTTGTTAATTTAATATTCATGTTTGTTTGTTATGTATTTATTGTTTTAGATGATTAATTAGATGATGAATTTTTATTGCTGTTTACCTTTTCAAGGTTGTATATAAGCTGCAAATGTCATATATATGTAGTACTAGGTAGAGTACATGATCTTACAACAATTGAAGTACATTGATCTAATTAGTTGTTAATGTCTTTCTAGGATATACCCAATCTACTTTTAAGTTCTAATACATACAGTCCTCCTATGTTTAAATAATATATATCTAATGTAATCTCTGTTTTGTTGCCTTGCCTTCCCGTTTTGAGTTTCAAGGTGTTGTTTATAACACATAAGCCGTTCAAAAAAAGTTTTAGTTTATATAGTCGATTTCTAAACCTTGTATTCAGTAGTGAAATATATGCATAATTGTTTTATTAGGATTGATCATGTGTAAAGTAATACTGTACGTTATGTCTCTTGAATAGGAGTTAGTATGTTTAATCCATGTGGAGTGTAACTTTTTGTCTTTTAAGATAATTTCTTATGAATATTATAAGTATTTGTATGATTATTTTATAACTAATGCACGTTTATGTGAAGTCAAGGGCGAAGCTTTATAGGGACCGGGGGTCAATTATAAATATTTGTATGATTATTTTATAACTAATGTACGTTTATGTGAAGTCAAGGGCGAAGCTTTATAGGGACCGGGGTGACCCCCGGTCATTGCCGTTTTTTTCGATTAATAGGTAATTTTGTGATTTTTGTTCGAAAATTTTTATAGGTGTTGAGCATGGTCAACTTTGAGGTATTTCCCTAAAAAGCTATCGGTCATCACTGAACTTTTTTTTTATAATATCCCAGCGTTAGATTTTTTTTATATATATAAGACCTCGTATTTTTTAAAACAAATACTTGTCGAATACTAAAACTTTGCTTTATAAAAATCATTGAAGGGGGCTATTAATTTGTAATAATGATACACTTGTTTAAACAACAACAAAAAACGGGATTGTTATTGAGTTAGGGTTTGGAAACCATCTACCATTCATTCGGTTCAGAACTCAAATTCATTGCCTTACCGAGTCATTGGAGACCACCAGCCACCACTAAGCACACACCGTCGTCCGCCATTGTTGGCCACCATCCTAGAGACCACTAGCCACCACACACAGGACAACGCCTGCAACCTTGGAGACACCACACACGCCGCAATATCGAGTAACCACACCCTTCCTCTCGCATTATCATGAATATTTTAGGTCTTTGTTGGTTAAAAAATTATCTAGTTTTTATTATTTTTATTTTTTAGTATATGAACAATCATTTGTATGAATGAATAAAATTAGATATTTAGATATCATATTGTTTGACCCGACCCAAATCGAATCAACAGTCCGAACTGAATCACCACCCAACCTAAACCGAAAATTTTTTTTAGATCCGTGACTTCGATCACCGCTGTGACTAAGCTCAAGTTTCATCACTATGTGAAGTAATCTGGTAACTAAAGTGGCAGCAATAGTTATAAATAAGTACATTCTATAAGTTTTTATGTCAGGAAAAAGTTATATTCTAGGGTACAATTATAATATGATTTTTGTTTTTTGTTTATTTATGATCTATATGATAAGTTTCGATTTTATTATTTCAACTACTTATAATTTGTATTTTACCTGCATCAGCTTTAAACATATTCAAAGTAAGTCCACTGTCCTTTAAATTAAGTTACAAATAGTAACAAAAACCAGATGAAACTAACAATATATATGATTTAACCAGCTCTTTTAAAATGTAACAAATTAAATTATTTTTATTTTAATCATTTATTATAAAAAATGATAAGACTTTTAACAACCTTGTAGTTTTAAAAATTATATTTTTCTACGATTCTGCTATTTTAAGCAACTAAAATCTATTTTTAGTTCATTACACCGCAAATCTCTTAAATCAGTTTTGTTGTATTAAATTTTTAAGCTTGTTTAATAAAAACGTGTATTTGAAAAATGCTCAGTTACTTTACTATATCAAAATTGATTTAATTAGCAAGTAGTAATTAACTTTGTATATAAAAAGGTGGTGTTATATTTGACCTATAAAACTACGTCACATGCGTATAGTAGCATAGTTTTTTTTTTATCATAAACTACCATATTTCTTTGCAAACTTCTGATCAGAAAAACAAATATCATTGCAACCATTTTATTCCTTTGAATAAAATCTAAAACAAAACAAATCATTTTTTAATTATAGACTCGCAGTCAATAAGAACAGTAGCCAGCCAGTGTGACCGCATGAGGGTTAAACAATGTAGTACTTTGTCAAATATTAAAAGTCTGTCGTTTCCGTCTCAATCCATCTGTTAATTTGTACTGTAAATGTAATCCAAAGGTTTCTGATTTCTGTTTGTTTATGGGCTTTGCTCATAAAGCTATGTCACTCTTTGTCAAATTATTTCCACTCTGAATACCAACACATATACTGACACTTGTTTTGCTTTTTCAAGATTATAGTACCATGTATCTTTCTTCAATCAACTTCGCTATAAACAACCCCTTCTGTAAAATTTTGTAATTATTTTTTTACCACTTACACACCTACTCAAAAGTTTTTAAACTTAGCTTAACAACCCCTTCTAACATATATTTTTGTGTACCACCATATTTCGTTTTAGAAATATAGGTGGATTCATACATTTCTCATCAACAATATGTATGTATACTATGCTCTAATAAAGATTGGGTTTGTACATTGCACAACCTTCATCTTATATATGCGGTTATATTATGATGTACTAGTTATTCTTAGACTAACTTTTCATTTGATATGATAAGTATTAATGTAATGGTTTTTTAAGGGGTTGAGCATTTAATTTAGCTACAATAATACCATCTTTACAAAAGGCTCTAAGTTTAAATTTTATACTAAAAATATTTCAAAAGAGAAGTTTAACAAAAACTGGTTTAATGACTAAACTGATTCAACCGCGCTTTTTAGAAATCAACCCATCCAACTAGTGAGAACACATTGTTGTTGTTCGTGACAATTATAATTTTAGACCTCACTAGAATGTTTTTTCCACAATTTTTGGATATTGTGTTTCGACTGTTTGTTCAAAATGAACACCCTTGTTAAAATATCAAAAGAATGCTTATATAAGCATTTGAATTTGAACAGAATACTACATTGACCAATATAATGTTTGTTTTAATATATTTGATTCAGTGTTCATGTTTAACTATTTACTCTTAAAAATGTCACACTTTAATGTTTTCTACCAATATGGTACTATTCCAGTGAGAACCATTCATCAGTCCTATCTTCTGATTGATTTTATACTACATAAATAAATTATCCTTTATTTTATTTCATTTTTTTGTTGACATACTTCTACAGTTCTATATGGCCAATGCTATATACCACAACGTGACATAGGGTTCTACACTCAATACCCAAAGATGCTAGTACCTAATGCTACCACAACCAAGCGAAGATCACTACGGACCACTAAAACCAAGCTGCCTGCCGGTTCAGGAACTGTTACCAGCGGCAATAATCTGACCAAGACAAAGATGGTCAATAGCAAAAACTATAGTCATCAAGAAACATTGGATCTTTTCCCACTTCATCCTACAGGGATATTGCAGAAGAAAGAAGCAAATGCTAGCAATGTTAACATTAATGTTTCAAATATTTGTATGTCGGGTTCTTCTGATCGTTCACAAGAACAAAACTTTTTTGATTTTTTTTCTAGTTAACTTAATAGCATTAGTCTATAAGATTTGACATTTGGTTCAAATGATCTACTCAAATGGTTAAAACTAATTCTTCATTAACAATGCATGCAAGTGTGTTGATTTGTGTGTGTGTGTGTTTTATTATGTTGTGTGCTTGTGTGTGTTCGATACAAAGCCAATGGTTAAACTAAAGAGCTGTAAGAAACGCATGAACACCGTGCATAATGCTTTTCATATATTTAGAGAGATGTGATTATATGAATACATATCCATTTTGTGATGCACAACTAGTATCCTATTAAATCAACATTATAGCACATTAACTCATCCATTATTTAAAATAATGTTGAATTGCTGATATAAAGCATGTGAGGTCATGGATTTGAGTTCGCCAATTCTTTTTCGTTTGTAAATTCACAAATTCCTCTCTTAGATGAGTTAATCTTGTTAGATTTGTGCATTGTTGTAGCATGAATATGCATTATTATGTTAAAAACGAGGTGTTCATTAGTGTGCAAATTCCGAGCCGAGCTAGTTTTTACAGTTTTACAATTGAGAGCAAGTTAAAGTTGGCTTGAATTCGCTAGCTGAATAGCTCCAAACAGACCCTAATGGTGACATAATCAAAATCATAATAACAGAAAGAAAGAGACATCATGATCTAAGTGGCCCCGGCCCAATAGTACACCTCAAAAATTTTATGTTGGGCCGGTAGGACTCATTTTATTTTTCTGTTTGCATTCAATCTGTTAGATCGTACAAGTCTATATCATTAATACGATCATGGACTGCTAATTAATGTTGCCCGAAGGGGCTAGGACGCGCAACAATTCAAAAACAAACTGTGCCAAACCTTATGGTACCGGTTCAGAAAAGTTTATTGACAAGGATACCACAAATTGTTAAACGTTTTGAATATTGATTCAAATCACTAAATGGTTTTTTTACAAACAAAACTAATGAATTGAATTTTGGACTGAGTTTGAGTCATGGGGACAATGTTTTACATAAATGTATAGTAAGAATGCGTACATGAATCTTAACTCGGCACAAACACCTAAAACCTCGTGCATGCAAAAGCTTTGTGCGCCGGACTTGTCCTTATATATGCTTTATTTTATACATATATCATTTTACAACTAATACAATTATTTCATTCAAGAATAGAGGAGCATGTAACCATGGTTATCTTTAAGGTCGTCTTTTGAATATTTTTTGATTCTCACCACAAGGTTATGTTGATACTTATCGAAAACTAACACCCATTTAAGGTTCATCAATTGTCTTTATCGTGTGTTGTTTCTTCCATTCACAGTGGTCCCAACATTATCATATGATATGAGAGCTTCGGTAGAAAGACAATACAATTTCCTCTAGTTAGTAGATGCGGTAGATCTCTTACGTTAAGTAGTTTTCGTAATAAATCCAGGAAAGATCCAAATATATAAAATTATAAAATAGTAAAAATATGTTATTTTTTCCAAAACTTTGGACATAAATAATTCAATTACATAAAGAAAATAACAATTTGTGTTGGTGATTGAAAAAGACATTTTGAAATGAAAATAACTTAGGAGGTTAATATTTCTCTTAGGCTGAGTTTATTCCAAAAATAAAAATCAACGGAAAAAAACAAACAGATTGTGTGTTAGATTCTCCAATCTTTTGGCCAAAGCTGACGTGTCAAAACCTTACTGGTTATTATTATTAATTTTATTATCATTACTATCATCTCTCATCCCAAAAAAAAAAAAAACCGGATAACACAACACGCACTCTCATTTCATCTTCTCCACACACACAAATGAGGTATGTGAGGTGAAATTGCAGAGATACTATACATACAATAACCGTCAAAACCCTAACGCAATGGCCAAATCTCTCATTTCATCTTCTTCCTCATTCACCGGCACGCCGTTACCTTCACTCTCTCGCTATAGAGGAGTCTCTCCGAGGACTAAGCTTATATCGACTAAAGTTAAGTTCAGTTTCAACGGAGTTCCGACGCCACCGTTTAACGGCGGTGGATTGACGGTTGATTTTTCGGCGATTGCGAGCCGTGCGGAGAGTGTTTTGTACACGTTAGCTGATGCGGCGGTTGCGGTTGACGCTGCGGCTACTGGTACAGGTGATTCGGCTACTGCGACGGCGCAGAAGTCAGGCGGATGGTTCGGATTTATATCGGATGCTATGGAAGTTGTTTTGAAGGTAGTTTGTGAGGATGCTTTGTGTTTATTGGTTTGATAGTTAGGTGTAGTGATTTGGAATGATTTGTGGAATATAGGAGATATAGTTTGGATTTAGGTTTTGAATATCAGCTGTGATTAGATAATAGTTTGATGAATTCTGGTGTTTTGAAGGTAGTTTGTTTGGATATTATGTGTCTATATGTGCGTATTGCTATTGATTGTTGTTTTGATAATTAGATGTAATGATTTGGATGGTAGGAGATAGTGTTTGGATTTAGATTTTGATAATCAGCTGCGATTAGACGATAGCTTGATGAATTTTGATGTTTTGAAGATAGTTTGTTCGGATATTTTATGTTTATTTGTGCGTATTGATTGTTAGTTTGGTGTTTGTATTTGTGCTTTATTAGTTAGCTGTAATGATTTGGATCGTAGGAGACAGTGTTTGGATTTAGGTGTTGATAATTAGCTGTGATGGGATGATGGTTTGGCGGTTTCTGATTGCATAAGTAAGCATAAATTGAGATAGGAGTAAAATTAGGTTAAGGAAGATTAATTAGGTGATCATAGGGGTGCAAACGAGCCAATCCGCTCACGAGCTACTCGAGTTCGGCTTGTAAAAAATGAGCCGAGCGTAAATGAGCTCAAGCCTAAAGATAAGCTTGTTTCATAAACGAGCCTGAGCTTCGGTTATGGAGCGGGAGCCAACTTGTGAGCCTAAGCGAGCCTATTATTTGTATAGTTTTTATTTAAGGTATTTAACATATGTATATCTAAGAATAATTAGTATATATAAAAGTTTGAGAAAATTTTCAAAACAATCTATATCATGTTATATTTAAAGTTATAATTTAAAAACATATATAAAAATAGTTATAACGCGCCCTGCTTGCGGTGCGCACATATAATGTATATATGTGTGAACCCTCAGGTGGGCAAAAGTGAAATTGCACTAATTTTGACGTTATTTTACTAATCTCGTGAAAATAACTAAAAGTGGCGGTATTCAGGCATCATGTGGTGGCGCTGACAGCCGAAAGACAAGGGTACATGCACCAATCGGCCGGTGTGCCGATGGTTGAGTGTTATGTACCTTATGTCCAAGGCTTGATGCAAAACTACTATCAAGCCGGGGGTCTCACCGGAAGCAGCCTCTCTATTCCTACGGGGTAGAGGTAAGGCTGTCTACATCTTACCCTCCTCAGACCCTATCATAGCTTTGCTATTAGTGGGATATACTGAATATGATGATGATGATATTAAAATAGTTATAAAGATATAAAAATTTAATTAATAAATAATAAACGAACTAAGCACGAGCCGAGCTTGAGATTGAATAAAAACTCATGAGCCAAGCTCGATCTTAAACGCGCCTAGTCGAGCTCGGGCTTGGCTCGACTTGTTTACACCCCTAGGTGATCTAATCACTTTTGTTGAAAGCTGTATGGAACAGGTAATTTGATGATTACTATATGAATGAATTCATAATAATCAGATAATTAGTTCCAAAAGGCGCATCCAAACAACACTTTACCAAGTTATGTATCTGTTAGTGTAAAAGATCATATAGGACAAAAGATTGATTCAGTTTTGATTAGCACAGATTTGAACTTGTAGTTGGACCAGATGCTTTATCTTCTAAGTGGTTAATTTTTGTCGAATTATGCTGATATTAACTTGCACTATTGTTGCCAGGTATTGAAGGATGGACTGTCTGCAGTTCATGTACCATATTCCTATGGATTTGCAATTATATTGCTTACTGTTATTGTTAAAATTGCAACGTTGCCATTGACAAAGAAACAGGTGACTCTTCTCAAATATTTTTTTATATTGTAGTGATATGTGTCTCACTGCTCTTTGACATTAAAGTATACATTCGTTTTCTCACTCTTACATGAATTGTTTGATGAATTTACTTGTTAAAAGGTTGAGTCTACCCTGGCAATGCAAAACCTGCAGCCAAAGATCAAAGCAATTCAGCAAAGATATGCAGGCAATCAGGTGTGCAATTATAAATTACAGTCTTGTATGTTACACTTACACAAGATTGATGTTTGTATGCAAAAGTGAGCATATCATGTAACAAAGCTCTTATGTGCTTATGTATTTTTATTAGAAATGTTAGGCACAGCTTGATTTTGTTATATATTAGGATTTAATGGAGAACTTAAGTTGAAGACTTGAATAGGGGCCTGATTTATCAAAATCAGTTTACCAGAGTTGGAAAATGATATTAAAGCGATAATAATAAACTCAACTTTAACCAAAAATTTTGTTTATCTGGAAATATGCTATAGGCTACAATTAGGGTAAGAAAGACCAAGTACTTCCTTGTTGAAGATGACTGATATAACAAATAGTAACACAATTTAGTATAGCAATTTCTGCCTGTCCAGCATGGACTTAGCAGTTAACACATGACAATTCAACCTTTAAAAAGATCAGTGGACCACTTTTAAATATACAGCCATCATGTTGTATGGGCAACTATAATTTGAAGGGGGCGAACTTATTTGCATGTGTATGTATAGCAATTTCTGGCTGTCCAGCATGGACTTAGCAGTTAACACATGACAATTCAACCTTTAAAAAGATCAGTGGACCACTTTTAAATATACAGCCATCATGTTGTATGGACAACTATAATTTGAAGGAAGGGGGGGGGGAACTTATTTGCATGTGTATGTATATATGTCTATATGCATACGTATATATGTGTGTTTGACAATACTGGTATTCTTTCAGGAAAGAATACAACTTGAGACATCACGATTGTACACAAAGGCAGGGGTTAATCCTTTGGCAGGTTCGTGTCACGGTTAATAATTGCATTTTAGTTGAAGACTCAAAAGAGTTTCATCATATTGTTGTTCTCATGCACTATAATACAATGCAAGTGCGTGTGTGTGCACTAATTAAAAGTGGCATCAGCATGTAAATTGCAACATTTAATTTTGCTCATTGGTTAAGGAAAGCATTAACTTAGAAAAAATTGAATTTAAAACCTCTTGATCTGTTTGTGTTTATGTTTGACCCAAGCCATATCCTTGAACCAAATCAGCATGTTATGCTTATGTATTACTTACATTATTATTTCCTTTGAACTGATTAATTAGTACCATTGTTAATATGTACAAACTTCAATTTTATTTAATGTCAGGATGTTTACCTACTTTGGCCACAATACCAGTATGGATTGGCTTGTATCAAGCTCTTTCAAATGTCGCAAATGAGGTATATAAAGTTGAAAATATCAATATTTACCAAAAGTTTTAATCTGTATTTATCTTTTTTTGCATTGGTAATCATTTCAAATATTGATGCATTTGATTAGTTGATTAAAAGGAAGTGAAATAATTGCTGATTTATGCAACTTTACTTGTTCTTAAGGGACTGTTTACAGAGGGATTTTTCTGGATTCCTTCTTTGGGAGGCCCCACAACAATTGCTGCTCGGCAAAGTGGATCAGGAATTTCTTGGCTTTTTCCATTTGTGGTAATAAAAATTCTTTCAGCATCATAGTGTGCATAATATTATAGACACAGTGAAAAACTAAGTATTCGTGAGCAACGTGAGAAACAAACTGATTCACTACTTTTCATAGATCTTCAAATTGTGAATCAGTGTTACAAAGATAGTGATTTAGTTTGTCTCCAAAGTTATACCGTATATGATTCTAATCAGATTTTGAGTTCAGACTTCGGTTTGACTAAGAAAGTCAATTATCGTCTCACTTTATCTGCTATCACCATTTTCGAATTTAAAGCGAAGTCCCACATACTTTGTAGTTAATGAAATACATAATTCACAACTGAGAACTTTGTGTAAGTTCGCTAAAACAAATATATTTAAGTAACATAAAACTAATATATTTTACAATAAGTTATATTTGAACAATTGTTTAGATAGTGCTTATTCCATACCTTCTTTTATTGGTAGGATGGCCATCCACCTCTAGGCTGGCATGACACAGCAGCCTACCTTGTTTTACCTGTACTTCTTGTCCTTTCTCAATATGTATCAATGGAAATTATGAAACCTCCCCAAGTAAGAACCTATCTTTTTATTTATTATTTTATTTTATATTAAATGGTTCTCACATTCTTTTAACTATCCTGTTTTTGACAGACTGATGATCCAACTCAGAAAAACACTCTTCTTGTCTTCAAGTTCCTTCCCCTCATGATTGGATACTTCTCTTTGTCCGTCCCATCAGGATTATCAATTTACTGGTCAGTTTTGACTTGCTTAAACAATAAAAAACTATTGTTATTTTTGTTTATCATCACATATTAATATAACCAAAAAATCTCATACCAAATGCAACGTTATCTACTTTAAAAGTTTTTTAAAAAGTCATAATCTCAATCACTTAACGTGAATTCATTTTTTTTTTCCTATTTATTTGTAGTCGAGATTAGGGGTGTAATCTAGGCTCGAGCTTGGCTCGTTTAAAAAATATCTATTTAATATATAAAATAAGATTATATAAACAAAAGGCTCGTTTAGGCTTGCGACCCAGCTTGAGCTCGATACTTGAAGCTTGGGCTCAGGCTCAGGCTCGTTTAATAATGAGCCTCAATAAAAGCTCAAGCTCGCGCTTGTTTAAGCTTGGCTAGATTTGAGTTTTTTACGAGCAAATATCAAGTAGCTCACAAGTGGCTCGGCTTGTTTACACCCCTAGTGGAGATACTCTTCAATGACAAGAATGCTTCTTTTGCATTCTATGTTTTTGATTATTTTAGTAACTCGTTCATGTGATAATATCGTATTAATATACAAACTTCAGCAGTGAAAGATAGCACTGTGTTGTGGTTTAAGGATGATTTCTTGACTTCCCTTGTGACTTGTGGAAGGTTTTAACAAAAACTGAGTTGACCTATATTTTTAACACATTTTGAAGCTGACTATGTTTAATTGAAAACCATTGTAACGTGAAATATTGTAGTTGTGCTTCATCGTGATTTTTGATTAATATTTACAATGTGCTTTGTGATGTGACTGCAGTGTATGAATATTGTGACAATAATGTTAAGTGGTTTCTTATAGATTGTTAAAAAATATCACAATGATAATGATTGATGTTTATTTTTATAGTTGTATAAATATTACCTTAATATTTTTTGTTATGAATTAAGGTTCACAAATAATGTGCTTAGCACTGCTCAACAAGTATGGTTAAGGAAAATGGGAGGTGCAAAACCTGTTGTGAGTGAGAATGCAAGTGGAATAATAAGTGCCGGCCGTGCAGTAAGATCGGCGTCTCAACCATCTGAGCCTGGCGCTAGGTTTGTTTTTCTTTGTTTTTTTATAAATATTTCTATTTCATATTTTTTTTTTCTTTCAAAACACTAGCAATATCACATTTATTCATTTCATAATTAAAAAAAAAAGCATTCACTAATTGCTTATAATAGCAAAACAACTTGTGAATCATTATAACTGATAAGATTCTTTTTGTTTATTTATTGAAGCAAACGGTTGTAACAGATTCTAATTTATTTACCATGTAATGCGTGAATGTGATATTTTTACCATGTTGAAAGGGTGATTTTATGAAATTTTAAACTTTTAGAAGTGTGTATATGTAATTGTCATTTTTTAATGCAATAATATGGAAATTGTACCAAGGTTGGTTATACTTTATGCAAAGTTTCACTCTTTTCCTATTGATTACATTTAGTAGTTAGAAATAATTTGGTATAAAAATGTGAATAGGTTTAAACAGCTAAAAGAAGAGGAGAAAAGAAAATCAAATAAGGCAATTCCTGCCCAAGATGTTCAAGTTTTGGCATCTACATCTGAAGATGAAGATGAAAAGGATGAAGAAACGAAGTCCACGGTAATTATTTTTATTTTTTAAAATGTTTTATTCACTCGTTTTAGCTAAACGGAACATATGTGAATCTTGGTTACCATTTGGCGAATTTTTTTTTCCAAATTTAACTTGCAGTAGAAGGTAATGCTGAAAAGAAAAAAAAAACACTCACTAAATAATAACCCAAGTTTCATAATTCTTCTATTTAAAGGAACTTGAAAAGTAAAATGGTCATTTATAAAAATTGGTCATTTAAATCAATTTAAAAAAAATGGTCATTTATAAAAATTGGACAGTAAAGAAACTTTGAGTGGTCTTTGTAGTTGGAAAAAAAAAAGTTACCAGTGACTTTATTAGAACAGTATTGAAACTTGGTTGTTATTTCATGATTTTATCCCTTATTTTTATGTAATTATAAATTCAAATATAATGTGATTAATAATTTTCAAATATTCAGGAGGTTTTGGAGGAGGCGTATGCTTCAAGTACCACGAAACCAGTTCCGGATTCTGGACCAAGGAGGAGTAAGAGATCAAAGAAAAAGCGTTCAGTATGATACAAAATTCGTGTCTAGATATTATTTGAAAAATCTATTTTGTAAAATCCATATTTTTAGTTAATATATAGCTGTCTACTGCCAACAAACCATATGTTTGTTAGGTATATTTTGGTATAATGGAATCAGAGAGGAGAATGAAAAAAAGGTTTTCTCTTATTTGATGAAATGATAGCTATCTTTCCATTCTATATCTTTTTAAAACATATTATGTTAGTTAAATGATCTTCTATTGTAATCTTATTTGAGGTTTGAATGAATCTCTTTGATATTTCATTTGTATTGGTTATACATAGAAAATTAAAAAAACGTTTATGAACTAATAATAATACTCGTTCAATTCCTACATGTCCATTAGGGGTGTAAACAAGCGGAGCTAAGCTCGAGCTCGGGTCGTTTTGACTTACGAGAGTGAGAGCTCATTTCGAGCAATTTTTCTAAAGCTCGAACTCGGATCATGAGTTGTATTTTCATACTCGGGCTTGGCTCGTTTTCTATTTATCAATTGATTTATATACATCTCTACTTATTTTTATATATTTTGAGAAAAACTTTAAATGAGCCTAAGCTCAGCTCGAGCTTGTGTAGTACCTTAAACGAGCCAAAGCTTGGCTCGAGCTCGGTTGTGTGATGTGAAATAATTACATGGAAGTCCAAAAGAGAGAAAACTTAAAAAATGCACAAGGTTCATTAAGGCTTGAGGAGCCTTAGTGAGCCTTCCTATACAAGGCTCGAGTACGGGCTTGGTAACTAAACGAGCTTTATTTGATGCTCGAGCTCTAAAAAGCTCGTCTTGTTTGCACCCCTAACAATGGAACGAATACTTGTTAGGTTTGAATCCAACTTCCACTAGGCTCTGTAGGTCACTCAAGCCACACAAGTTGTGTTTTATCTAATCTCATTGGTTAGCAGAGTATTAGTAGGGTCCAGTGAGTTTTTTAGGTAATGGATTCTCACATTAGCCAAAACAAGAACATAAGAAACAAATGCTTTTATAGAACTTATTTAGAACCATGAGAAATTGCCTAAATGCTTATTACAATAGAGGCAATGAATGGCCTAACCCACCAATGCTATCTTACTTAGATTTTTTAAACTAGGAAATAGAAAACCTCCATCATAATATATCATCTTTATACAATAGAATGTCCACAGTTTCTCTAACTTCCTCCCTTCAGAAAATATTATAACTTATTTTAGTTATTTAATGGAGGACACGCATTGTGAATCAATTCATCTGTTTGAAGGTGGCCGATTATTCCCCGCCGGGTTTGGTCTCGATGGCTGTTTGTAAACCTTCTTCACTTCCTGCAAGAATATATAAACAGTTTATTCAGTGTGGCAAAATGGTGGATTAGTTGGTGGGTTGGATAATGGGTCAAAATGGGACAACTAAGTAACGGTTGTTTTGTGTATGATTAAAAATTTGAAAGAACTTGTATTTTTACAAATTTTTTGAAATAAAAAGATTTAGGAGGTTTATGCATTGTGATTAAAAAGTTTGACTCTGACGGGTCCGTTAAACCAGCCCATTTTCGTATTAAGTAATTTCTTTTAAGTTTACAAATTAACCCAAATTGACCTATTTAGCGAATACGTACATGTGGAGTAGAGCCGTATATGTTGCCTGGCTTTGAGTTTGAGTTATGTTGAGCTGCCTGAACCTCGAAATAAACTATAAAGAAAGTTAAACAAGCAATTTTAGAAGCTATACTTGCTAAAAAGTTTTAACATAATTGCTAGAGGTGACAAACTGGATTGGGGAATCAAGTTAACTGTTAATAAAGTGTTAGGAGAAATGAGTCAGTTGAACTGAATTCGAGGGATTTGTAGACCCTTGTTAAAATTTTGTGTTACTTATTATTACGAAAGATATTATTACACTAATAACCTAATTTTGTAAAAAAAAATAATGTTTAAGAAAATATACATTAAGAACAAAAACAGGCGTTCTAGGACTTTTAATTTCTTCATCCAAAATCGATATGAGCCCTTTTTAACTGAATTTATTGTTCTAAATCATTTGATGAACTGTCTGAGATTAAATACAACCCAAATAAGTCGTTCAATAACTAAATGGGTACATTGTGTTAATTCTCATTTTTAGTAATCGCGCTAGTTTGACTTCAAAAGTCATACTTTTGTCGTGGACAAGAAAGATGATGAGTTATAAAAATATCATGCCTCAAATGCCCACCAACGTCAACGTATTAGTTGTGAATGAAGTATTAGATAGTTTAGTGTATTGGGTGATCTCACCGTTTGTAAAACCGACAATATAAGTTGGGACAAGGAGTCGAATATTACACGAAAAATCATTTTTAGTGCCTTTCAAAAAGATGCCCGTAAAAGAGAAAGAAAAATGAGTCAAGAAAGTAGAATTTAATCATAAAAGTAAAAAATAAAAGGTTGTATATTGTAAGGCCCCGAACCCGGTGACCCTACTTTAGCGTCGGATTTACTCATAAACACAGTTCTTCAAATCAGAGTTTATTAAAACTTTTCGCGGAATATAAAACATCAATCATTTGTTACAAAACATTAAATCTTTTCTTTGATACCATAACACAAAACTTTATATTTAAAACATCTTTACTTCTTTCTTCAGATGCCAGCCGTTCAATCCATGCCGTGTGTCATCCTCATGCTAACTCTATAATCAGCTCACCTGCGTGCATACTAAAAGTCAGCTACGCTGAGTGAGTTCTAGTTAATCGAACGCCATACAATACATAAACATACATACATATCTGTAGATACATATCAATACTTCACTAGTTACCCTTCTGTTCTACATACATACTCGCTACCATACATACATACATATCTACAATCACTAACCTCAGTCTACCGAGAGTACGTTCATAGTTCACCGTCTATACCTGTACTCAAGGTCGTGAACACGTACAAGGTTCGCAATCCTTACCTATGTTCACCATTTATGGTACGTACAAGGATCACGGTCCTTCCCTATACCATAGTACATCCACAACACGTACAAGGTTCACAGTCCTTCCCTATGTTGCAACCTAATTCATAGCACGTACGAGGTTCGCAGTCCTCCCCTATGCTACAAAATCAGCACGTATAAGGTTCACAGTCCTTTCCTATGCTGAAATACATCCATAACACGTACAAGGTTCGCAGTCCTTCCCTATGTTGCAACCTAATTCATAGCACGTACGAGGTTCGCAGTCCTCCCCTATGCTACAAATACAGCACGTATAAGGTTCACAGTCCTTTCCTATGCTGACGCCTATTTACATTACGTATAAGGTTCGCAGTCCTTATCTACGTTTACATATATAATCTACTTCACGTATAAGGCTCGCAGTCCTTAACTACGCCATCACCAGCCGAGTCTATGTCCGACAGAAGCTAGAGGGATTTGCCATCCTAACTTACTATGTCGAACGTAGAACTCACATGCCATTCGTGTACCTATATACACATACTTACATTATAACATAAGAACACTCTAGGCATTCCTTACCTCATTCATTTAACAACCATACCCCTTGTCGACACGTGCAATATCCGAAGATCGTTCACGCCCCGACAAGTATTCATTTGAAATATTCATACATCTTCGATATATAATTTTTGTACCTTTATTTTTAACCTGACAGTACGCGCAATATCCGAAGATCGTTCGCGTACCGACAAGCAATCATTCATATCTATCACACATATCACATATGACATACACTTATCACTTAGGATAAATGTATTAACAACACATCGAGTATGCACACAGCCCCGAAAACATAACAAGGAATGGGGCTAGAAACTCACCTGAACACGGTTACGTTCACCGTTAATCGTAATCCCTTTCTTCAGCTGTGCACGCCTGACTGTATAACAAGTACACGTATCAAACAACTATCACTACTCATATCATCTTTCCAGTCTTAACTACTACCCACAACGAACGGGGGTCCGGGGGCAGCGCCCCTGGCAGCGGGGTCTAGGGGCGGCAGCCCCTAGCAGGGTCCAAGAGGCAGAGCCCCTGGCTGGGGTCGAGCTGCCAGGTCAGCTTGGAAAAATTTTATTTACATTAACTGTCTTAACACATTTTCCATTAGGTTTTTAATTTATTTTCTAAGCGAACTTAACTTTAGGCGAAGTTAAACCTTAAGCGAACTTAGCTTTAGGCGAAGTTAAACCTTAAGCGAACTTAGCTTTAGGCGAAGTTAAACCTTAGGCGAACTTAGCTTTAGGCGAAGTTAAACCATAGGCGAACTTAGCTTTAGGCGAAGTTAAACCTTAGGCGAACTTAGCTTGCAGGCGAAGTTCATCAGGCGAACTTAGCTTGCAGGCGAAGTTGTCGTCTGCAGGTTCTGTTCGCTCTTAAATCCTTCGTTCCTTAACCAAATAACTCGATTTAGGTACCCATGGAATCGTCTGACCAGCGCCTACAAACCCCAACTATCAAATCGACCTAACATCGATGTTTAGAGGGTGCGATTTAGGCATATAGGTTACGGGTCCTTTTTATCAATCGATTAACCTATCAAATCATAACCATTTTCAGTAAGTTTAGCTTTGTTGGATTCGTTTTTACCATACAAACTCGGATCTACCATTTCTCAAATCAAACCGAACCTATACGAACGATTTCTAACCATAAACGTACCTTGAACGAGTCGAACTTACGAACACGAGCTGGTCTTGTTGCTTTGGTTCGTCACAACGATCTAGCACCAACTAACGTTTACTCTCTCTCGGATCCTGCTCGTTTATGGTGTGTGTGTTTTTGAATGTGTAGAGACTAGAATGGAAAGAGATGAGGTTTAGGGTTTTATGGTGGTTTAGGGGATATTTATATCCCTTAAAGCCCATGGACCTAAGGCCCATTCTCATTTAACCAATCTCAAATAATCTAACACTAGCCCGACTCATACCAACTCCTACTCTATTATTTATTTCCCGAACCCGAGTCAACTTTCCCTCTATTATTAAGTAATATAATAAATATCATTTTGGAAATTTCGGAATGTTACATATATATACCTGGTTTAGCTGCATAACCTTTGTATGGCAATAACAAGAGGCAAATTAAGAGGAGATGAGATAGAATGTGTAGTGTCTTCATTTTGAAAATGTAATGTAACTCAATTGTGATGAAACTGAAGATAGAAATGGGACCTTGCTTTTAAGTGTATGATGATTGGACTTTTAACTAGTTGTCTAGTAATCATGCTTGTGTTTGAAAGTTTTAGTGATAATTATTATGTGCCACTAAGGATCCAATGTTAATCATTTGCATATAAAATTGTTCACCTTTCATCATTTTAGTATGGATGAATTTATAGCTGCCATCTTATTCAACATAATTCCTAAGAAAAACTCAAAAAGCCTTTCTTAGAGGTGTAGCAATGTATTTTTTTACTCACAAAAAAAACTCAACAATTTGTTTTCTGTTACTTGGTAAAAACTTTCTAAAACTTTCTAAAATGTTACTCATCCTCATTCCCGTACATGCACACTTTACTGCGTAGATCTCTCATCCACATCTCACGTACTCAAATTGAATCGGTGATAATTTCAAATATTTATCATGTATCAATATTTCTTTGGATGATACGGGACTTGGGAAAAGTGTCATAGAAGTAGGGCGTGTCAAGCAAGAAATGGGCTCGTAACTATGAAGTGCGGTTCAACAAGTTGGGTCAGGTTGAATAAAAAATCATTTGTAAGCAATTTAAATGTTCTTTATGCGACTTATAATTTATAGCGAGTTTCTTGTCTATTTGACGTTTCTTTTTCATTTGGTTAATTTATTTCTTTTAATCAATTACTATAATATATATATATATATATATATATATATACTCGTTGAAATTATCATTTAATTTCGTTGAAATTCTCATTTTTATGCTATATTCATTTAAAATTGTATTCCATATATTATTGTTATTATCGAAATTCAATTTGTTGTGCGTTGACTTCTATTAAACTAATTATTAAACGATCAACAAATTTCAAGTGTTTTATGATTTGTGTTGGAAGTCGGCATGATGCTTAATTAGTTGTCCGTGTACGGCGTTGGCTACTTTTTTTTATTTTGTTTTTTTGTTTGCTGCTTTTTGGTTAGAAAATATCATATAATTTTGGTTGCCTAATAAAGCATACAAGTCTTATGTATTTTAAAAGTTAGAATTAAAATCATATAATTTTGGGAGATTGTTAACCGATTGGTTTTCAGTTAACTGGTTTTGGTTAAAAGGTTTTTACGTCAATTTCAATTTGGGTATAGAGTCAATTAACCATCTAATGAATTTAGGCTTTAAATGTTTAGAAAGAAAAAAAAAACAGAAAGAACGAATTTGAGATAAGAAAGTTAATTTGGGTTTAAAAAAATATATTCATGATTATCCATGACTGATATGATATTTGTTTAGGGTGTTACAAAACCAGAAGCAATGAATGAAAGCTTAAACGGTTAAGTCACAATTAGCAATTCTGACCATTGAGCCTTTGTGCAGGGTATAGATGTGTGATATATATATTTAGCGCATTTCGTCCAGTTATATGAATCAGAAAGACTCATATGGTAGAATGAGTTATGTCAAGATGAGTGTAGGTCTGAATGATTGAACGAGTTTTTCAAAGCATGTTACTGAAGATGATTTGCCTATAGCATTCCCAGAGATGATTTACCCATGGCGTTCCCAGACATGAACGACACGTCTTTTATTCATCTTTCGTGTATTTTTGTGGCCTTTTGATATATATTTTTGTAATAACATGAAAAGTCGAGCTAAAATCATCTCAATTAGAAAAGAACGGCATGAAAGTCTTGCCATCATTTAACACATACAAAGTGCAAACTATTAAATCGTTTTATTTTAAAAGTGTAACTAAAACTATAATAATACATCTTTTATAATTTATAATCATAATCGACCTATTATAATGAAAAAAAATGTTTTTTTTTCATCATGGTGATGGGATTAAAAAGGTTCTTGGATTATCTCTTCATGAAAAATAAAGAAATTATTAGGACCCCCGTCTTATAAAATCAACTTCTAAATAACGGATAAAGAAAACAACCAAGTTCACGCACAAATCGGTTCATCTTCAGAACCTGGTTATCAAACTTATAAAGTGTGTACTTTCCAAATGATTAAAAGCACAAACCATCAATCAAACAACCGTCTCAATTCATTCATTGGAATAAAAGATATATAATACGCTGATGCATATTCAAAATGAAACTTTCATGTTAATGTTTTATTAGCATTAAAGACAATAAGAAGAAGCAACGTTTCCATACTTGAATCATTGCTGCAAAATCCACCCGCATTGAGCTATTCAACTGCAAAACACATAGACATAGAACACTTGTAAGAACAGAACTAGACAAATCAAAAAACTTATCATCATATGATATCGTATGCCCAATAGATGAAACAAACCACACCTATAATTAGCATTTGAAGACATGTCCAAACAATAATTTCATGTTCTTTTCTATCCTAGGTTGCATAATAACCAAAACTTATAAATTAGACAAATCATACAACTTGTTATTATATGATATCATATGCCCAATATATAGAACATACTGCACCTATGATAGCTTTTCAAGACATGTCCAAACAAATATTTTCATGCTGTTTTCTATCCTAAGTTGCACAATCAACAAGAATTACAGACAACAAAAAATCAACAAAAACAAGACTAGAAAAATCCAAAATCATGTCATCATAGAATATCATATGTCAAGCAAATGAAACAAAGCACACCTAAGATTAGCATTTCAATACATGTCCAAACAAATAACTTCATAATATTTTCCATCCTTTGTTGCATAATTACCAAGAATTGTAGAGTAACCATAACCTAGATATTGTTATTATATGATATTATATGCTCAATATATGAAACATACTAAATCTATGATTATCTTCTCAAGACATTTCCATACGATAAATTTCATGTTGCTTTCTATCCTAAGTTGCATAATGATCAAGAAGTGCATACTAGACAAATCCAAAATCTTGTCATTTAAGGAATCATATGCCCAATATATGAAACACACGATACCTCCAAACAAATAATTTGTATCCTAAAACTTGTCATCATAGCATATCACATGCCCAGTCGACGCAACACGCTACACCTGTGATTAGGTTTTCAACACACATACAAACAAATCATTTCATGTATCCTAAGTCTTGCCATTATAAAATAGCATATCCCAAATACATGAAAACATACTACACGGCTACACCTATGGTTAACTTTTCAAACAACATCATATCGTTTTCTATTCAATAATCCACAAGAACTGCAGACTCAAAACACCATTAGAGGTGTAAATAAGCCCGAGTTCGCTCAATCTCATCTAAGCCAGGCTCAATTTGAGCTTTTAGCAAGGCGATCTCAAGCAGCTCATGAGTGGCTTGGCTTGTTTACACCCCTAAACACTGGTCAATTCATAAGTTTCATTAAAATACACAGAAAATACATTTATTCATTATCCTCCATTTCTACACAAAAAAAAACACCTAATTTGCCATATCCTGAATTTACGTATAATCAATCACAAAACAACACGTAATAAATAAACAAATAAGCAAACACATCAGAATAAAAATGAAGCATTCAGATCTAGGGTTTGATAATAATAATAATAAAATTTAGGGATTGCATACCTCTTGTGCCTTTGAGCAAACACCGAGTTCTTCCTATCTTCCTCTGCAAATATAATATAAATATTATTAAAATCAATGAACCTGTTTTAAATCGAATCTGATTTGAAGAGGAATTGGATGCGTACCGGTAAGACCAAGGGAGAATTTGGTGATGGCGAATCCAACGAGGAACAGGCCAGTTCCGGTTGAACTCAATGGATCGAACTTCCTCATTCTCTCTTTCTCAGTGGTGCTTGTGTGTGAAATGGATTTGGGCTTCTTGTTTTCTTATACATGGGCTCCTATTTCTTGAGCCCATAGGCCACATGCTTTATTTTACTAGAGCTGCAAATTTTGGTTTTTCTAATGCCCAGGTCGGTATATAGCTGGGTACTTGAAAAGGCTCTACTTTTGGATATTTTTTGGATAATTTTGAATATAGATCAGCTATTGGAAAAACCAAGTTCTGGGTTTTGGGTATTATTGAGTACAAATTAGGTTCGATTTCAGGTACGGATTTTGGTAGTGGAATGCATACTCTGCCCTAAACCCATACCCCCTATTGGTGCACGAATCGTGGTTTTTAACAATTCGCTTCGCATGGCGTTTGCTTCGCACACCCAGACTTCGCATTGCATTGGAGTTTCGCGCGAAAAGTTCGTGTAATTATCAAAAATTTTAAACTCAGGAAAAAAAGAATAAGAAAAAAGATTGACACCACGTAAAACAAAATGAACTTAACTTTTAAGTTTTTAATATAATAATAAAAAATTATAATTATAATAATGTACAAAAAATTGTTCTGTAATGTATTAAGTAAATGAAAAATAAATAATTAAAGATTTTTGTTAAATTTCCTCATACGGATATTACTAGAATTTTAAATAAGAGCAAAGATAAAATAATATTAAACAATTTATGATACCAAATGCTAAGTTTAAAATATATTAAATTCATAAAAGTTAAAGGGGAATATAAGCGAATGAGGTAAATAAATAAATAAGTGAGGATAGGTTCATCTAGGGAAGACAAGATACCTAACTAAAGTTTTACTAGCTGTCACTCGAACTTAGGCTGAGGGGTGTGGAGCGTGAGAAAGGGCGTAAGAGGACAACCACTCGCGCCCCGGGGCGCGAGCACCACACCACCGAGGCGCGAGAGGGGCGCGAGAGGGGCGCGAGCGCGGAAAAAGAGGCAGGCGCCAGGGGGTTCGTGGGACAGGATGAGCGTGAGGGGCATGGGGAGTGGTGAAAATAGCCGTTTGAAAGATAAAATGAGCCGTTGGCTCTTAATTTTTTTAAAAAAAAAAAAATTCTACTACTATATATTACCCATTTTATACAACACTTTAACACAACTTCAAAAAACACCAAACTTACCCATTTCTTTATACAACACTTCCTATATATTACCCATTTCTTTCAAACTTTTTTAAAAAAACCTTTACAAAATCCTATATAATACCCCTAAATCAACCCATTTTTACCATATCAAACACAACTTCAATCTCCAAACAACCCATCGTCCCATTTTTTTTTTTAAAATAATGTCGTCGTACTCGTCTGATTCCGACTCCTCCGAAGAGGATGATTTGCTTCTTCATGTAGGGGGAGTTTTGACCGCAGCCGTGGTAAATCTCTTGCAAAATCAAGCCCATCAACCCCGACTCCCGAGGGTTAGAGCACCACCTCGTGATCGTGATCGATCGGGTGCTAACGATACTTTGATGAGGCATTATTTTAGCCCTCAACCGGTATACGCGGAGTCGGATTTTCGAACTCGTTTTCGAATGAGCAGGCAATTGTTCACGCGTATAGCGAGTGATTTAGAGGCACGGTATCCCTTTTTCCAACAAAGGGAGGATGCTAGGGGTCTTCCCGGTTTTACCCCTCTTCAAAAATGCACGGCTGCTATCCGTCAACTAGCGTACGGCATCTCGTCGGACGCTTTGGACGAGTATTTACAGATGTCGAAAAGGGTTGCACGTGAATCCCTTCATTTTTTCTGCCAAGGTAAAAAACATTAATTTTACTTTTTATTAAATATTTATTAAATTTTTTAATATATATTGTACGTAGGAGTCATATCGACTTACGCTCGGAGATATCTGCGTAAACCTACAACGTATGACATCCAACGCATATATGAGGTGCACGAGGAAAAACATGGTTTTCCTGGGATGCTAGGTAGCATCGATTGTACGCATGTTGGATGGGCTATGTGTCCAACGGCCTGGCGAGGTCAGTTCCACCGTGGTGATCATGAAGGGCCGACCCTCATACTTGAGGCGGCGGTGTCACAGGATCTTTGGTTTTGGCATGCTTTTTTTGGTGTTGCTGGGTCAAATAACGACCTTAATGTTATCGATCAGTCACATTTGATCAACGACCTTATCGACGGGGTTGAACCACCTCAATCTTTTGTTGCAAATGAAGAACTCTTCAAGTACGGGTACTATCTGGTCGATGGTATTTACAACGAATGGGCTGTGTTAGTTCAAGCTTTTACAGATCCAGTCGCCGACAAACGGAAGTATTTTACGAAGAAGCAAGAGTCTGCTAGAAAAGATATTGAAAGAGCTTTTGGAGCTATAAAAAAACAATATTATGTTCTGGCGAACCCGATACGTTATTGGACTCGGAAGAGGATAATGGACGTCGTCTACACGTGTCTTATCCTACACAACATGACGTTAGAAGACGAGGGCAAAGCTATATGCCAAAACTACCAAGGTGACATTCCGCCACAACCGTCCACAATCAGTGATCAACAAAAACTTCATAACATAGCAAATATCAAGAGCCGTGAGATACACGGGGATCTTCGACATGAGTTGGTTGAACATTTGTGGGCGAGGCGACCAGAGGATCTTGTATTAGATTAGTTTTATTATTAAATATTATTGTTTGTTTAATTTTTAGTATGTTTTTTTTATTATATGAATTTTCAAAAAAATGTGTGTTTTTTTAAATAATTTCTTGTTTTTTTAATAATACGTTTTTTTAATACATTTATAAAAAAATAAACCGCTCGCGCCCCCTCTCGCGCCCCTCCACACCATGGCCCGGGGCGCTATCACCACTACCAACACCCATCTTATCAAGTTTCTCTCTCTGCCACACGTCACAATATTATTGGCTGGCGCCCCCACTCACGCCCCCTCTCGCGCCCCCCACACCCCTCAGCCTTACCATTCATTCATATCTCTAGTTTAGTTACAAAGGAAAGTGATTATAAATAACATGTCTCACCACCTTTAATACTCACACCTTATGACAATAATTTCCGGTAACAAATCACGATTCCTCCCAAACTCCATTTTTCCGATAAACCGACGCGAAACCAAACAACAAAAAAGAAACCTTTATTCACCACTAGGTTAAATACCCGTGTACAACACGGTTTTAACAAATTTAATTTTGTAAGTTCAAAACATTTGAAATATCTTTTTGACTTCTATATTGATCATAAATCGACAAATATCATATAATAGATCATAGATGTCCTATGTTTATATAATATGTACATATAATAATAGTAAGGAATTTACTACTCCAAAGAAGAAAACTATGTTGATTAAATAATTGCATTTGTTACCGGGGCAATTTCATAGAATAGTAATCAAGTTTTAAAAGTGTTTCAATTAAGGTTACTCAACTTTAAAAATTGTTACAATTAAGTCATTAAATTTTCATATTTTATTAAATTAAATGTTTTAACATGTATTTTTAGCGTTTTTCTTTTATGTTCCACATAAGAAATTTTTTTATCTTTTTTTTATGTTGACGTTGAGTGACGACGTAGATTTTATTTTATATTTTTGAATTTTAATATAATTAACATTTTTAAATTTTTTAAAATTTAACTACATATATTGCAAATACCAACCCCACATCTTATCCTTTATTTCTTTCTTGACACACAAAAATCAGTAAGACTCGATTTGAAGATTTTGTGACCCGATTTGAAAAAAATATATATGAGTGACCTAATTGAAACACTTTTGAAAGTTTGTTACTATTTCATGAGATATTTCCTTTGTTACCATATAACATTAGATACACTATGATATAAATACTTTATAATAACTATTATTGATTTATCAGAGAACTTATTTGATCATATTAAATGGTCATGCTATAAGAAAAGAATAATTGATAGGCTTGTTGCACAATAAAATGTACACTATAAATTATGCAAACTAATCATGTCAAAAAAAAAAATTTTAACATAAAAAACGATGAATAACATTAAATCATAATAAATCAAGTTACATTTATATTTACAAACATTAAATATAAATCATAAATTTCTAACATTAGAATCCTATTTGTAACTTTACCATATGTAATATTAATAATTTTACTCTCTTTATGCTTTTGAGTCTTGATAATGTCACATGTAGTTGTCCAAGACTGAAAACCTGATGTTTTTAATACAATCCATTTTTTTATAGTAATTGACCTTGACATTTATTAATTGTCATTGTAAGACAACTGAAAATGGAATTTGTCTTCTCCAAAATTTCCATAATTTGTATAAAATGTTACGGAATTTGTAAAACATAAATAAGTTTGTAATGTAATTGAACGATTACATGTAATTTAGACACAAAATTTGTACAAATAAGTTTGTAACAGGGAGTTTGCAGTTATATAATTTTCATAATTTGTATATTACTATGCCATATAAGTAAGTTGAAATATAACGTTCGAGCAGAAATTAAAAGAGTCAACTTGCTAAATCAGATACAGTTATTTAGATGGTGATTACATTATTTGAATTTGAAAAATCAATTAATTGAATAACACACAAGGCAAAAACTTTTGACGCTTTAAATAATTTGACAAGTTTTGTTATTTTTGAAAATGGTTTTTCCAAGGATTAAAATATTTGTATAAAACGTTACGAAATTTGCAGTTAACATATACTCCGTAAATAAGATAAGTTGACATTTAAAGTTCAAACAGAAATTAAAAGAGTCAACCTGCTAAAGTTAGAGATCTATAATTGGTGTGTAAACTGTACTATTTATATATGATATTAATTATATAGAAAGTCATAAAAATGAATTTGAGAATGATTTTAATTAAGTAGGGTAATAACGCTAATTGCAATGATTTTAGTATAACACGCAACTGACAGCAAATTGCAATGATTTTAGGTGGGGATGAGCTCAGTATCATTCCGGACCGGATCCTGAATTTCCTAAAAACTTGGTATCGGTACGGGTACCGAAAATTCTTGGTTTGGTACCGGTATCGTAGGCAAAAATTCAGTAAACTCCAACACCGATACTGATTGGTACCGAACCCGAATTATTCGATCCTGTTTTCTTAAAAACTTTATGTATCGGTACGAAAATACCCAGTACTATTTGCCCATCCCTAATTCTAGGAAACAAATTTGGTAATGAATTTGATTATTAATAACAATTCATGTGTATGTTTTTGCAAAAATAAGATCATGGAATTCTCTAGATTTTGATCAATTATCTAATATAATGGTATTATCTATATTTTGATCAAAAGTATGAATACCTCGCCACACAAGGTTATTGAAGTACATTCTTTTGTTATCTTTGTCTGCAAAAGAAATGTAATGAAGATCAATATAAAATCAAAAGCCATTATAAATTCACATGTTGCGAAGAGAGTTAACATTCCTAATCACCATGAAGATATTAACATAACAACAGTATGAAAAGAAGTAAAAAAGACAATGACTATACGGGTTTTGATGCTCACTGAACCATCCTGAAACAATGGTTGCATGACAATAGTATCCATCTCAGCATCAGGGGATAATGCCTTACCCCGAGCTTTCAACCAACATGTAAGGATAGTAGCCATGCCATTTCATGATTTAAGTTCTGACCCATTATTTACCAGTTCCAGCATAAATAGCCAGTCAAATAAAAGAAGTATGAATCAATATTAAGAATGTTTACAACCAACATAAGTAACATAACAAACTGAGTGAGGTATAAAAGTTTGGTCTCGATCAGAAGAAACTTTACACTTTATAGCGCATACTTTAATCTTCAATCATTAAGTTATGTGTCCAAAAATATTAACTAAAACATGAACTCAAATGTTCACACGACGAGTAATTGACCAATCTCAATAATACTGTCATCAAGCATCACAAAAAGTAATTTTGACTACTTTCATTTAAATTAATAAAATAAACAATTAAAACAGTAAAAACTAAACCCAATATAAGTTCAATGGCAAGCAAAATGGGAGAGGCCGTTCGCAACAGCATATTGGAATTCTAAAATCACAAAAAAATATTCATTATTTTCAACCGTGTTAGTTCATTACATATACACATCAATGTTTCTACCTATTAAATATCTACAACTAACTTTATCCTAAATAATGGTCGATGAACAGGGCCAAAGAAAAACTAAATACATTTGCAATTAACAAACAAATTTATAAGATTTTGATTTCGATAAAAAGATTGCAGAAGATTACAAAAAGAAAACAATATCTAACAAATCGACACTTGAAACATAAAGCAAATAAACCCTAACATGAATAAAGATGTAGAACAACACAACTGAAATTGTTGAACCATGTATTAAAGTTGTTGAAGGACAGATCGCAGATAGAAAGATCGATTATGGAATTACGATGTGGGAGCGAGAAAATTGAAACGATCGATAATAAATAAATAGATGCGAGAGATTCAAGGATTAGGGCATCGATGGAAAGGACAGTTTAAGACTGAAAATCTAAAGCTGGCAGGTGTAGATGATAATCGGTTATAAACTTATAATGTCAAAATTGGGCCGGGTAAGGGATGAGCGCTGATTGTAAAAATAAGTGGGGTGGAAGGCGGGATTTTGAGGGTGAGGAGGGCTGATAAGTGGACACATGGCAAACGAAAGTCTTATTTATTAAATAGTATAGATAAGCAGCCCCACACCACCTTTGAACCACCGCGCAGCATCACAGCAGAACTGACGTTAACCGACAAACTTTCTTTGTATCACTACCATCGTTAAACTTAAACGCAAGGTAACACCACTTCGTAAACTATCATTAACTATTTTCACCTTGTTAATAATACCCAGTCACATCGTCATGTTCAGAAAGCTCTTGTAGAACTCAAAACCTTTTCGGCCAACCCGCTCGTTTTCAGGCAAAAGTGTTGAAGAAAACGAAGGTATATATATATATTTGTTACTTAAACCAAGCTGAAACCAAGTTAAATTGATTAACACCGTAAACAAAATAATTGTAGTTCGAATATAAGCATGTACTATACGTTTGTTTGAAATCATCCCGTGAATTTGAAACATCACTATGAATCAAAATTTTAAACTACCCAAATATATAATATAAACAAAAGAATATTAAATCATTAATTGTTATTAGTTAAATAATAAGATAGATAGATAGGTAAAATTTCAAAGAAAGCCAACAGGCTATATTTCTAGTAATTATTATATAAAACTAGCTACTAAAACAAATTTCATATATTGAACAGTAAAATTCAAAATGAGTTTACAGAATATAAACTTTAGAACTAACAAAATATATTTTTAAAAGAATATAATTTGTATGTAGATCTTTACGAACACATCGGTGTTGTTTTGGAACATTAAAGGTATGGATCCTTACCCCTACTTTTCATTGCTTTCATACTCAATTGTTATAAAACCATTAGTTTCATATACATTGGAAATTCTCCGCATCTTTAAAATATCGATTCAGTTGACTCTCCGTTGAATTTCTATTCTTGACTATGATATTGTTTGACGTCATGCGATATAATTATGTTAGTTGTACTCATTATCGCATGTTCCGATATATGTTACAATAAAATATTTGCTATGAGTTGTGTAAATAAGATTATTTGTATTCCGATATCCTGAGTGCCGCTTCTCGTGGAGTGTCCCACAAGCATGTTGTTGCGGCATCGACAACATGTGCACCACCCGTGACGGTGAGATCAGTTCACGGCGTCTCTTAAGTACAAGTGGCACATATGACTATTAGGAGGTGTATGGATCGGTCCTAGGATTAATATTAAGGAGATGGATAGCGGGTATGCCAACTCGCCATCTCGTGTGATAAATATGCAGGAGTAGCTACCCGTATATTATCACGTTTTATGTTTAACTCGTGGGTACATCCGTATGATACGATTGAATTTATTTGATAAAATTACTTTGCATCGTATCATTATTATAAGTTAAATCTAAATGACGTCCCATTAAATCCTTAATTTTTTTGAGCTTATTATTCCGTACTGAGCATTCGGCTCATTCCGTTGTTATTTATTTTGATACAGGTACACAGGTTACTTTGGACGGGGTTAAGAAAGAAGGATAAAGTATCAGAATCCTAATAAAATATCTTTTAAACATGTTAGTTTGTAAATTATATTTAAGTTTGTCTTGTCTAATGTATTATGACTTTGACAAGTAAATAAATAAAAATTATGACTTTTGTTCAGAAACCATGTGTGTTGTGACACGTCAGCCCCTTCCGGGCCGGGGTGTTACAGTTTGAGCTATTCGTGTCGCATCGGATTTTGGTGGGTTTGGGTCTGGCTCATAGGGATTCGGGTATGGTTTACGGGTCCAGATATGGTTTTCTCTTCCACTTGCGACTCGAGCCGTCATGGGTCCCGCTGGGTTTGGATCTGGGTTAGAAACCAAGTTCTCACGAACAGGTTCCGGGTTCCGTTAGCTGTTGGGTCTCGCTGAACCCGTTATCAATCGAGTATGGGTTGAACCCTGTTTACACCGGATTGTTATTATTATTATTTGTATTTGACAAAACCCACGATATTGTTATTTGTTTTAAACTCGTTTATTAAGTTTGTTTAATTGGTTCGATTGAAACTCGTCCATATCGACTTCGTTTATGCCGGTTTCGTTTGTTATAAATCTTAACAGGAATGGAATGAAAATGAATATAAATTGTTTACCTGTTTGATGTATTTGACTAGATCTAGATCTAGAATATCTTGATTGGATGAATTGGATTTAAGATTGTTGGGGGTGTACAAGAGATTTATGTTGTGTGAGTATGTGTGCCAATGATTGAAAGGCGATGATGAAAGGATAAGGATGGATTTAGGGTTTTACAGGTTTAAATAGGCAAAGCCCAAAGGCTTTTAGGCTCATAATCATTCTTAGGTCCAATAACTCCTCTTAACCTTATCCATTTTTTAAAAAATATTTAAGTAATTTCAATGACGTTCACGACACTATAACTAAAACAACCCGAAATGCTTATTTACTTATTTACACGAAGGAGCACAAAAGTTGCTATAAATAGGAAGGTCCACGACACATTCCATTTTACACCAAAACACCAGCACGTTCACACGTTTAGCCTAGTTTTACGTGTCGGTTCTCACAGTACGTGCCAAGCCCCGAGGTTCCGGCGGTTTAAGCCTTAATACGCGATAGAGAATAGAAGTGCTACTCGTTCAAGCTTAAGCATATAAACTCCGAATACCCGTGTAAGGTAGGGATTCTGCTTAAGTTATTATTATATTATACGACTTAAACCAAGTCAGGGCTATAGCCCAAACCTTGATCATAATTATGTTTACAAAAGATTTATGCATACAAAAGTTATAGCTAAAATAATGTTTCTTTATGATTAAGAAACATAAGCTTTTACATACAGAAGATATAGTCAAAAATAGAATCGTCACGATTAAGAAACATTATATGCAAGAGATATAGTTAACATTTATGTTTCTTCATGATTAAGAAACATAAGATTTTACATACAAGGATTATACTCAATTGACCTTTCTTCTCGAAGAAAGAACCTATCAGGAATGTTTTTTCATGAGTAAGAAACTCGGCACACGATTTGTAAATAAATGGAAAGACTACGGGTCTAAATATTATATTCAAATAATTTATCAGTCAAAGTTTAAAGCTATCAAAACTAGACTAAAGGTTTGTAGCTGGATCAAGAGACGATCCGGATATTTATATAAACCTATTTTATTATAGGTCAATCATCATTCATTCACAAAGGTTTTCAAACGAGATCGTCATGTCATTCAGAAAAGACAATCAATGTACAGTCAATCATTAAGATAAACGGGTTATTTATCTTAACAAGTCAGTCAAAATGTTATATGAGATTACGTGATCTCTGAATTTAAGGGATTACGTGATCCCTAAGTCACAAGGTAGAAAATAAAAGCAACCCAGACCGAGTACACATGTGTCTGGATCCTAACATATCTGTCTAGCCTATCAACAAAGGCTACGTGGTCACCGATATTTATCTCGATTCTCGAGACATGCGATGATGGTGCTTGCGTGTGTGCATAATAGAGGCATAAATTGTAAATAAGGTATAAAAAATCAAAACACATAAAAGGACATAAATGCTCCTTAGTAAAAGAGCACAACTAGTCCCGCTAGTAAATTGAATTGAAATGACAAGAAAATGATATCATAATGTTAAAAATGCTAAAAAATTGTTTTTTTTATGTATGATAAAAGTGACCAAGCCACAAAAACAATTTTTACAATTACTCTATAAATTTACATTATTTAAATTAATATTTATCAAAGTATTTTAGTAATTTTATGTTAATTAAAAAGAAAGTAATCAACAGAAGTTAGTTAAGTAAACTAGAAACAAAAAAAAACAATAAAATCATCACAATAGAAACGACATGTAACCATATTAACAGAAGTTAGTTAAGGGGGTGTTTGGGATTGCTTATTTTCACTAACTTATAACTTATTAGCTTTTTGAAAAAGAATAAAGTGTTTGCGATTGCTTTTGATGTGAGAGGGAAAAGTTAACAAATTACACTTTTGTAACTTATTAACTTAATGAAAAATTATAAGGAGGTAAAATAAGGAAATTCCAAACACCCCTGCGTAAAGCAGAAAAAAATCATCACAATAGAAACCACATGTACCATTTTTACATCTTGCTATTGTTCACTTTAAAAAAGATTTTGAAACTACAGTCCAGCCCCACAATAGAAACACACCACACGGATCACGATCCAAAAGCATGTGTCCGCCGTCCGATTAACCTAATCAACGTCTCCCATCAACTCTCAATCTCTCCACACAAATCCCACACACCCACCCCCAAAAACTTTCAAGTCCTCCACCTATAAAATAAACCACCATTTTCCCCCAAACAATCACCAAATCCTAATCACAAATCTCATCCAATTCAACAATGTCAGGCAGAGGTAAGGGAGGCAAAGGCTTAGGCAAAGGCGAAGCAAAACGTCACCGGAAAGTCCTCCGTGACAACATTCAGGGAATCACAAAGCCTGCAATCCGAAGACTGGCTCGCAGAGGCGGTGTGGGTTGATTTATGAAGAGACTCGTGGGGTGTTGAAGATATTTTTGGAGAATGTGATCAGAGATGCGGTGACGTACACCGAGCATGCGAGGAGGAAGACGGTTACCGCCATGGATGTGGTGTATGCGTTGAAGAGGCAAGGAAGGACTCTGTACGGGTTTGGGGGTTAAGGTTTGGAATTAGTGTTGTAGTTATGTTTAGGCTTTGTTGAATCTGTGTTTAGTTTCATGAACCCTAGCTGTTTTTAATGAAATGAATTTGGCTTTTGATATTGAGTTGAATTATATGATATGAATCTTGTTTAGTGTGTCTGATTTTGGGGATGAATTGATTGGTATGGGTTTATTTTTAGCTTTGTTTGTTAATGCAAATGCCTCGTTAATTTGTTTTGTCTGAAATGCTTTGAATTGTTAGATTATTTGGTAATTAACCATGAAACTGTTGACGTTTCTAGTTGTTGAAATGCGTAAGAGGTGATTACAAATCATGTAACTGATTGACGATAAGTTATGTATGTGCTGAGTGTAACAACGCTATGATCTTTCACGTGTTCTACTCAACCCTGATTATGTGTGTCAAATTTGCTAGTGTTTATGATCAAGACTGATGTTAGGCGACACCAGTCGGGTATGTGTCAGGTAATACATGAGTGTGGGATCTACTTGCTGGTTTGTTTAGATCCTTTGACTTATCCACACACCTTTGGACTCCATACGATCGTATGGCGCTACTACAGAATTTGTCAGCTTTTCGCAGCCTTTGGTCGGCGAACATTCTCCTATACGATCATGAGTTTTTTTCAAGCACCGGCAACTTTGAAGACCGTATGAACTTTGGGTTTAACTTTTTTGAGAAATTATAACTTTGAAAAAAGGCTTCTCGCTAGCGACGTTACTCTTTGATCGTTCTGTGACTATGACGACACCATTCTTACGACCTGTAGTTTGCGCCCATGTCTTTGGTTCATCGAGAGACCCAAACAACTGAAACAAAATTTTTTTAAAAAACTAGACCTGATCGGTTGTAAACACTAATATGTTGTTATAGAATTCATTATCGTTATCGCCATCGCCAAAAATTGACATCACTCACGTTGGCTTGGTAGTGAATGAATGAGGAAAAAACTTGTCGTTTGTGTTTATATATTTAAACCGGTAGAATATTATATCACGTCCAGAATATTGTATCGTATCATTATGTAAAACGAGGATAAGCATGTACGGAATATTATATTATATTTCCTATAGTAATCATATCCGTATACTATCACAACTCTAAACACATCCGACTCAATCAATTCTTTTTTTTTGTTTCCGTACGATCGTATGGGAGTCATACTATCGTATGACTTCCAGTCAAACTCCGCACGTCAGTGTACCTGTGTGTACTTTTGTCACGTGGGGTTCCATACGATTGTATAACTCCTATACGATCGTATGTACGGTGTGTGAGTTTTGAGAAATGGTGTACGAGTATCATATCCCGTTATTTAACTTTGGTTTGGTTAAACAAATATATATATGTTTTGGATAGTCGGGTTGGTATCACCAAACACCATACACGCTCATGCCCGCAAAGCATTTTAAAATGTCATACATGGTCTAATAACCGGGTACCCAATCCAAATGTTCAGGGTTTGCACTTAGGTTCAATTTCCATTGTTTCTGTTTGCACTTTGCACCCCTGGTTCTTTTATAAGACTTCAGTCTTATTATACTTCATAAAATTGTGAATTATGTTTAAATAAACAATTGAGATTGTTAAAATGCTCATATAAATATGTTTCAAAAATAAAAAATGCCATACATTATGTAAGATTGGAAAATTAATTAATGTTAAGTCACTAAATACTTCATTATAATTGATCATTATGTAATGCATATTGCTTTGTTATATGAGTTCACCATATAAAATGAGGCTATAAATAAAATAGAAATATGCATACACAAAAAATATGATGGTAGCAAAATTGAGTTTTACTACAAAAATAACAAATTTAGTTCCAACTCAAAACAAATCAACTGAAATTGGTTCAATTGAAGATGATGATGTCATCTATAGTTTTCTTATACAGTACAGTAGTAAATTATATCCTCCAACCATCTTATAAAGTCATAGAACAAACCAAAAGGTAAAATATCATTAACATCCCTGTCATAAGTTTTCAACATACCAAAATATTTGCAAAGGATAACTGAATTTGCCAACTTAGTAACCCAAAACCAAAACAAGAAAAAAAGGTCAAAAAAGTACCAACATAACTGAAAGTACCACTTCAAACACAAACCAGAAACATATCATCATAGGCAGCTTAAAGGAACACATACCCCACAAGCTATTAACATCTCCCTTTTGATCATAATAATAATAAAATCCATTTTGATTTAATTGGCTCGGCTTTTGAAAACATCAAGGTCCATCTCGGTGGGGTCTGTTGCTTGAAGCTCCACCTGGATCCCATCAAGTTCCCTCTTGAATCGGTCCTTTGAGCTTGCGTAAATCATCTTGTTTCTCACCTTTGCAGTATCAGGAGACCTACACAGGTAGATATAAAAATATATAAAAAATTCAAAAGGTTTCGTTTTCAAGTTATATACGGGGGGCAAGTAGAAGATAGAGGCAACAACTTCAAACCACTTATTTGGTTATGTTTAATCCCAAGCCGCCAAGCGGGTCAAGAGTATTCTTAAAAAGATAATGCATAAAGTGACACGCTAATTAATATTCAACTTATTTCATTAAAACTACTTTATAGGTCATCCAAATGCGCATCTGATTTGGCAATACAACCAAGTTAAAAACAATGCTTTCGTCACTTTTTTCCTATCATGTAAAAGCAAAAATCATAAAATGGGCAAAATAATTAAGAAAATTTTCGTCAATCAGCATGATGTTGGTCTTAATGGTATAAAAATTATGTTTTCAGTGATACTGGAATAGACAACAGAGAGCTTGGTGTGAGTGAGATATTACTGGCTATGTTTATCATAACCTGATACATATTTGTGTAACCTATTAATACTTGAATGACCTTAATGAAGAAAATGGTGATTGGTGGTACCCTCATACATTATACCTATTTTTAAGGCATAAAGTCTCCTAAGTATGAGTAAAAGAAATAATGTAGATATGCCCTGAGTTAGACTACTTTGGAGACTTTCTTGTTTTGGATACAGAGGATGGTACCCTACCAAAGCATTTATAAATTCAGAAAAAGAAAAAAAAAGACTTACAAAAGAGAAGAGTTTGGACCATCTCGAAACAGGCCCCCGAGTATCGCTCGGAATTATACCCAAGTGTGTAGAACCAAGAGACTTAGTCGTATTCGAAAGTTAGGCAATAGTCGGAAACTTTTTCCGCAATGGTCAAAACTCTCTTTTCTAAGTCTGTTTTTTTCTTATTTATTCACAAAAGCTTTGTCAGAGTACCGTCCCATATATTCAAAAAAAGAAATCCCCTAAGTAGTTTAGTACTCTTGTAATCACACTCAGAAACTAGCTATATTATTTCTTTTAAATGGGCAAAAAGTATTTCAGGTCAACCCACAACTTGTTTTTGATCCACACATATTTTTTTTGTGTTTGACCTGAACCCATATTAAAAAGTGTAAAGTTAATTTAAAGTTGATTCAGTATCTTGTAATACCATGCAATGAAAAAGATCCTGCTTTTTTGGCAATTCTCTTCAGTAACAAAGTCATAGTCAAAGACAGCATATCTGCATTCGGCAGTAGGTAGTGATGCAACTAAATCTTCATGGCTTTGAGTTGGCTCGCCAACTTTTTCCACAATCACTTCCTTTTGTTTCTCCTCAATCTTGAAAACTATAAACGGAATGTTCTTTTTGCCTTCAGTTCCAAAAACTTTAGTTTGCATTCATCATGCACAGCCATCCCAGATGCAGCATTAGCCTACATGAAAACAAAGGGCGGATAATGAAACAAAATATTAATAATAATTTAGGGTTCCAACTTCCAACTCAGTCACTGATATTAAAAGACTAGCCTATGATGAATTAATCAAGTTCTATCAAACATGAGTGAATCAAATGTCTGAAGATTTGACATATGAACCAGTTTTGGTAATAACAACTGCAATATTAAGACTATAGGTATAAAGATAGGAAGCAATTCATGCACACAAATTTTCGGTGTTAACTGTTGTTAATTTGTGTGCTTAGGCAAGTAAACATTTCTTGTAAGAGGCAAAGACATAAAAAAAGTTGAAATTTAATGCCATAATGTTCTTTAGATGAGCAACTTTAAAACAAATTCTTCCATCAATCATGCCTCATGAAATGCATCAACAATGTCACCCACATGAGTTCAAATTTAAACAATTTAAAAAAAAATCTTCTTGTGTAAGTTGAACTAAAGTCTATACCAATTGAACAGAAAGAATCTATACTTGTAATAGCAGGGTTTAAACTTCTAATTGATTGTCATTGAACTAAACCTTGTTATAAAGGGAGCTTGAGTAAAAACTTTGAATATACAACAATATAATGCTATATCTAGATCATTCAGATTTAACCTTCAAATCTAGATCCAGACAGCATAAATTTGATACAAGCCATCGATTAAACAAGTAATATTATCAAATTATTAACCTTCTAAGCTACCAATCAAACAAGAACTACAAACTTACTCTCAAAACCTTACAGTAAATCAAACCAATTCAAATTCATCTATAATGGCACATCAAATCAAACACCTAAAACCTAACCACCAAAATTACACCATACGAAACACGATTCAACGCATTCAAATGTAAACGCTCAAACAGATTGTAATCTAACAATTAGTCAACACTCAAAACAGATGGTAATCCGATTAGAGATGTGTCTAACCGATCCAAATTCAACTCTTTATTCGGTTCGGTTATCGGATTAAACCAGCTATTATTCGCTTGGATACAAATCCTAACACTACTAACCAAATTTACACTATACAAAACACAATTCCTCACATTTAGATATAAACACCGGAACATATTGTAATTTAACCAATCAATAAACAAAATTAACAAGTCAACTGAAGTAAAATGTTAATACAATTACCAAGTAAACAAGTGATATTATCAAATTAACTTTCTAAGCTACCAAACAACCATGAACTAAAAATTTTTTACTCAAAACCTCATCAAAAGTTAGATCCAAATCCTAAAAATCAACATTTGGACAAAAAATCTGGATCCATTAACTCAATTACAACCCTAGGGTTTCAAATTCATCAATAATAATGGTACATCAAATCAAACACCTAAAACCTAACACCCAATCACCAAAATTACTCAAAACATATTGTTTCTAACGCAATTCAACGCATTAGATGAAAACACTCGCACAGATTGCAATTTAACCACTGGTAAACACTCGAACAGATTGCAATCTGAATTAAAATTGTGCTCAACCGAATCAAATTCAACCGATAATTCGGTTGAATTCAGTTCGATTATACGAATAATAACCGACCGAAAACCGAATTCACAATTCGGACACGGTTAGAAACAGAACCAAGCCGATTCGATTTAGAAATGTCTAACCGAACCGAATTCAATCTGTCATCCGATTGAAGTCAGATCCAAAAATTCACCTGGACAACAAATCTGGATCCATTTGCTCATTTTACAACCCTATGGTTTCAAATTCATCAATCAATCACCTAAACCTAACACCTAATCACCAAAACTACCGGAACAGATTCTAATTGAACGCATTCAAATGCGAACACTCGCACAGATTGTAATAATTAAACGATTAATAAGCAAAATGATCAAGTCAACCGAAGTAAAACAGTTGTTTGGAGAGATTACCATAGCTTTGACGGTTGATCGGAGAAGATCAGTGGAAATTGTAGAGAGAGAAAGTGGAAGTCTACAGAGAGAAAGAAGGTGATGGGAGAGACCTTTGGAAGGAAGTGTGCACGAAGATGATGATGATGATGATGATGATGAAACAGCGAAAGCTGTATGTATTGTATCGGGGGTTGGTTGGTTACCCTCCTCTCACTTATTATAATAATAATAATAATAATAATAATAATAATAATAATAATAATAATAATAATAATATCAAATTGAATTTTTGTGAGTTTTGATTGAATCTTGTATTATGGTTCAGATACAACTAAGCCCTTTATAAGTACGGTTATTCACAAATGGAGACACAAAAGCTCGGGCTCAAGCTCGAACTTAAATATAAAAAATCAAGTTCGTGCTTGGCTCGTTAGAAGCTCGAGCCCGCTAATAACTCTTGCGTTTCTTACATTATTGATGTTTAATATTATGATTCTTTAATTGTGATGCATTAATCACTTAACTCTTTAAGCATATAAATACTATATTTGAAACCCAGTTCCTATACCGGGCCGAGTCAGTGTATTTGGGCCGTTTCTAAAAACCCGGTCGGGTTATGCTGGTGGTGGTCGGCCCGGACCGGTTGGATCAACGGGTGAATCGGTAAAACCATTTTTTATTAAATCCAAAATGAAATGTGCATGTCGGGATTCTAACTTGGTTCATTTCAGTATAGAATCTTTAATAATTACCCCATAAGCCAACCAACCAAAC